>NW_017386249.1:9299-28325 GCF_000237925.1 Schistosoma mansoni | reverse complement strand
TCCATAAAGACTGACAAGATTATCATCAGCGCCGAATGCCCACAAACCTGCTTACACAGTGCAAATGATATGACAAACAAGTCATAGTGTGCAGTTTGTTTCCTTACACAACACACGAAATAAGTCAATATTTTAACGATAAATTAACACATGCAGAGTCGACAAAAGATATTCTTTGTCGGTTTGGTGAACCTTATTAAAATCCTGCTTTTGTTCATCAGGAATCATTGAGATTACAACAAATTCAGTTCAGATATCACGAGAGATCATAAATCCTATCTTTCAAATTGCTTACAGTTGCCATCGCTGTTCAGTAGCTTCTATGTTTCGGCCGAACACAGCATTTGAGTGGTGTTTTATCAAGTGGTGCAATGAAGGAAGGTCTGTGGGCGCATATATTGAATGTTTTGACTTTATAATTCATAATGAAGATACGACTAGTATTCTAGTTTGACAACTAGCAACTAGTAACACCTTCTATGTTTGAAGCGTTCCCCAACCAGTTGAAATCAGAAGTCAGACGAGAAGAGGTAGGAATGATATATTTGATACGTTATCAATATATCGGGAAGCGTTTACTCTGATCTGGCTAGCGAACGTAGGAGCTGTGTCTCACGCTGGATCGTAACGTGATCTGGTACGGATGTATGACCGAAAGCCTTCAGTTAAACATGTCCACTAAAAGCAATGTGATCAGCATCCAATGTCAAACACTTAATGAGCTATTGATTTTGGGGATTATTTACAGCTACAATAAGCTGAGCAACACCATCGGCTGACGTCTACAAAGTAATGTTCCGTGTCCTTTTCTAAGTCCCTCTCGCTGTGCAACCTGAATGAATAACCTCTTCATTCCGGTTTTGTAGGTACTGATTCAGGGAATCTCACCTTTATGCATTCAAAAGTCCCCTCCGACAAAGTATAGACAGATCTCAAAAATAATCCACTCGTCAATATTTTATGAATGCGTCTTGATTTTTATATGACAATCCTACTTTTTGGCCAGTTTCTTGTCCTTTTATCTTTAATGTTTACGCGAAATATCCTACAACTGGAACACGTGCCCCACAAAGAGGCGAAAATCTATGTATGTCAATATCTATGAATAAGAAGTAGTGACACATTTTCTTTGCGCATTCATTTAAGTCATTCGACAAAGTAACATCGGCTTAAACACATGCTAGTTTATGAATCAATTAGGATAACGCGAAAACCCAACTCGACAATTTGTTTAACTAAGTAGAACCTAGTAGAACCACATTCTAGACTTCGAAGCGCGAGAAGTTGTTTCTACGTTTCCCTGCTCGGCTGTTGTCTCATGGCTGTGTCAGTTGTCGGTTTTGATATAGGCTCTTTGACTTCTTACATTGGTGTTGCTAGAGGTGGCGGGGTTGAAGTGATTACAAACGAGTATAGTGAGAGGGCTACACCGTAAGTCTCTTGTGTTGTTGATCTTTTCAGAACATGTGTTGCATTTTCAGGGGATTTAGTCCTTGTAGGAACAGCTGCCAAGTTACAACAAGTTATGAATATCCAGAATACTTTTACAAGCTTTACTCGGTTGCTCGGGAAATGTCTGTCAGACTTCTCAGTTGTGAACGAAAGAAAGTTCATGACCCATCAAGTCGAAGCAGCTCGTGATGGTCGCATTACATTTTCGGTAAGTCTTATCATTTAGCAATTTTATTTTGTCAAGGCTTCTCTGAAAGGCCAAAAAACTCCTTTTGTCCCTGAGCAAATCTTGGCAATCCAAATGAATAAACTTAAGGAAATTACAGAGACTACTATTGGTTCTAAAGTGGTCGATGTTGTTGTCAACGTTCCTACCTACTACACAGATGCCGAACGAAGGTCTGTATTAGATGCCACAAAAGTGGCAGGATTGAACTGTGTAAAGCTAGTGAATGATATAACTGCAAGTAAGTTCTGCTTGGATTCCTAATCTCGTAAGTTGGTACCGCGTATGGGTTTTACAACACCGACTTACCACCAGCTGATCAACAGCCGAAAATAGTGGCATTTGTCAGTATCGGTTACAGTACAACTCAAGTTGGCATTTGCAGTTTCAACACAGGCAAGATGAAAGTCCTTGCAACGACATGTGATGCTTTTCTTGGTGGTCGGAATTTTGACGAAAAGCTTTTCAACAAGTTCGCTAGTGAATTTCAGCAACAATACAAACTGAAGGTACATTTGTGTTAGGTTTTTTCACCTTTGCAGGGTTCGTTATCATCCAAAGCGACTCTAAGATTGCTTCAGGAATGTGAAAAGCTCAAGAAGTCAATGAGTGCTAATTCCTCGGAGTTACCTATCAACGTCGAGTCCCTAGCAGAAGATCGAGATTTAACGAATAAAATGAAGCGGACTGATTTCGAAGAATTGTGCTCGGATCTCGTGGAACGATTTCAAATGTTGTTTACAAAGTGTCTTGATGTGGCTAAGTTGAAGTCGGAAGATGTACACTCAGTGGAACTCATTGGTGGTTCTTCACGTATGCCTATGATAAAGAACGTTGTCGCATCTGTCTTCAGACAAGAAGGAAGGACTAGCTTAAATGCTGATGAGGCTGTCGCTCGGGGATGTGCATTTCAGGTATGTCTTTGGATTCAATATAGTTTTAGACGAGTTCTATAGTTATTATTAATTCATGTAAAGACGGTTTTCTAAGCATTCATCGCAAATATATTTCAACTTGTTATTTGCACCTGCAGTTAGTTTATACCTGAAACCACAAAATTTTAGGAATCCCGTAGTCTAGAGTATGTTTTAGAAAATGCTAGAGCCTATTCGTAATAGTTGTGTTAACTCATAGCAGTTGTGATCTTACGGGTTCCAGAGACTTGTCTAGTCTATTCACATTTTTTCGCTTTTTACTGTCTGGTCTAACTTCACGAGTTTGTCGTAAATTACTGACATCAGTCTTTCCTCACAATTCCATCTGCTTTAGCTAATTCCACTGGTCCATCTAAAAATAATTTCACTAAACATGTCGTAAAAACTACCCATGATTTTAATAACGATTGCCAATAACATGCTGAACTATCACTTAATAGCTACTTAAAGGAAGGAACATCATTAAAAACAAACTCATCAGGGCTGTTTACTGTCACACAAAGTAGTCATCATTCAGAAACTGCTTATTAGAGCGTATATTAGCGAAGTCTTAGCTTATCCACACTGAAGTCTCGCTAACCGCTGTTCAACCAAGCGGATGAGTACAAGTAATTGACTTAAGCCAAACCTAGAGCAAAATGTTTTGAAGTAATTTATTCTAATATCACTTCATGTTTGAGAATACAGTTTGCCATTCTCCGTTTAACAAAACTGCATGCTCCAGGACAGCAAGTTTCCACAATGGAAAACTGAAAAATTGGACTATTTTGGAGGTAATTGAAAGTACGTTGTGACTTAATCATCATATAATACCGACCATCTTAGTTGTACCTTACTGTCTATTGGATATTCAACTGGCTTGATTCTGAATGTAAGCAGTAATGTGACCTGAAACATCAAGCAGTGGGACTCAGTAGAGTGCGTTTAAACTCATTAATTGTGGTCACAGATAAACAAGAAATGTTAATGCCTCATTTGTTGCAGCACGAGCTCCATAAACCATGTGTGTATGCCAACCCTGTTCTGTAGCAGATCCTCGTGCCTAAATTCACTTTCGCAAGTACCTACCATATGAAAAGTAGTATTTGAAAATTCTGTATTTTTTTAATCAGTAAATAAAGCCATTTAGTAATCCAGAGTCTAAGGTGGTCAGAAACTTTTGGAAGGTCTCATGCTTTAAATGTGATTTTAATCTTTACATTGTAGGCAGCTATCTGCTCCCCAGCTTTCAAGGTGAAAGACTTCAATGTCGTTGAACCATGTCTGTATCCTATTATAATACAATTTGATCAAGAGGAAGGTAGCAAACAATGCATGCAAACTGAAGAAATTGATGGCATATTAACAACACAAGGCAAAAATATGTGCATCGAAGTTTTCCCTTTTCTCCATCCTATTCCTTCTTCACGCCAGATCGTTCTTTTGCAACATGGTGCTTTTACTTTAGAAGCTCGATATGCGAATAAGGATGACTTACCAAACCAAAATATTGTCATTGGAACTTTCAAAATAGGAGACGCTTCCCAAATATTCTCAGAGCCTCGTAAAATCAAGCTTAAAATGCGTATGAATACCCATGGTATCTTCAATATTTCACAAGCACAATTAGTGGAAGAGTATGAAAAAGAAGTTGAAGTTAGTGTTTCTGAGGACAACTCTGTGGTTGATGGACCTCAAAACTCTAAACAGGAAGTAACCACAGCTAGCAATGAGGATACTGAGAGTCAGAATCCCCCGGTGGATACCAACCAAACAAACACGCAAGACTCTACTTCACCGAAAAAGAAAACAGTAATGAAAAAGAAAAAATTCACCAAGTATCATGATTTGAGCATTGAAGTTAGTAATATGCAGTTCACTACAAAACAACTCAATGAGTTCTGTGAAATCGGGGTATGTTACACGTTTTTCCACGCCCGATTTTGTCGCATATGTATCACTAGGTCTCCCTGAGTAAAAATAGATAATTCCAAGTTACAAAAATCCTTGTAAATTATAGATTTCATCTGTTGGAATTCCATTCAGTTCTTGTATTCGTTTTTTCACAACTCATTAGATGATTTTCAAAGTCTGTTTCATCTTGCACGGCGTATTTGATAAAAAGTGCAAATTAGTGACCAAATCGAGATGTTCACTAATAATATATGACTACCCTTGATATACATGAGGATCGTTATTTTTCAGAGTTCATCCATGAAATGTACCGTTGGATTTTCGTTATTGCATTTAAAAATCTACATACGAGAGTGTATTTCGTTCATTTTCGGAACGTTTTGCAAGTACTCAGTGTGATCTGGGTATTTTTTTGGTCATAACATCTATCTTTTTCATAGTAGATTGAATTTTTACTACAAAGAAATGTCTTAGTTTAAGTTATAAACATTCAGATAGTATTTTTCTAGCTGTACAAACGTGTGATATGTAAGTAATTCTCACCCGATTGGACTTTGTGGATTTGAAGTTTTAATAGAAACCCATGAAAGATATTAGCACTCGGTCCCCACTCCTTATTTCCACATACTGACTCATTACCACAGTTTCATTTTTCTAGGTTTTAAACATTCTTGGGTAGTATGTGTGATTGTAGTTAATCTGATGGTATACAGAACCTGTACTTTAGTGGTAACCATTATCCAGCTAATCCCAGTTGACAGATTACGCTTATGAACAACTGACCATCATTTGTTTCATTCAAACATGTGAAGGAACCGCCAACATTGTATAAGGGTAACTTTTGCCTCCACATCAGACTAAATTCCTATTATTGATATTCTAGTGTTGTCTCGATCACTACAAAACTACTCAAGCTTTGTGAATAGTTCAATATTGTAACAAAACAGAAAGTTGAGTATCACGATTTTCTATCATCCATCAAACTGAAAACAAGTAGTCTTAGGGTTTAGTATTTCCTAAGAATTTTCTTAAAATGGATTCGCCAAAATGAAAACAAATCTCGTACGAATATTTGGACCCTACGGTTAGTAATAGTTTGTATACACTGAAAATATATGCCATGTTTGTAGATTTTGCATCACATCTCAATTTTTGTTTTTAATAGGCTAATCTCATTCAGCAGGACAAATTGGAACGAGAACGAGTCAATTCTAAAAATGCTGTTGAAGAGTATGTTTATGAAATGCGGTCTAAACTTCAAGGACCATTGAACCCGTTCACCTCACCCACTGAGTCAGAATCACTACTTCACTTATTAGACATGACAGAAGAGTGGTTATATGGTGACGGTGAAAGCTTAAGACGTCAAGCTTATATAGATAAGCTCGCCGAGTTAAGGAGCAAGGGAGATCCGATTGTCCACCGAGCGAATGAACATCTTAATCGTCCTTTAGCCGTTGACAACTTCAATCGATCACTTGTGGTGAGTTATTTCACTAACATGTATATGCTACATTTTTATAATCCATTCACTAAACCTGTTAAGTCTAACATTACGTGAATCTATACTATAGTACTTGTCAAATCCAGTCATCTCAAAAATAATGTTCTGAATTCCATTCTACCTGGTTAAAAAGTCTCTGTGGTACCTTCATTCTCAACTCAGTCTAGTCCTTTGATACCTGTTTAATCACTGACTAACAGTAGTTGTCACGTTTGCATAATATTGTGTGATGAATAAAATCCCACCAAATTTGTTGGTTATGTAGATTAGTAATCAAGCACACTGATTATTAAAATCACCCGGATTAGTTACGACAACTATATATCCCAAGATGATTAAGGATAACTGCCAAATATTTCGTATACGAGTTCGTATTTTTGTGAAAGTAAACGATCAAGATTATCACTACTGTTAATGTTTTATTGCTCAAATTCTTCCTGGTAATTTGAGTTTGCTTTCGTCACTTCCGCTAAAAGAGCGTGTAAAGTGCCTTTTCATCTATTTTCAAAACATTCGCATTCAAAGTCGTTCAGTTAAAAACAGTAACAATATTATTTGCTTTTTAATTAATGATACTTGATATTAGTCATCTTGATTATAATGGAAATAAGTTATTAGATGTTCGACTTGACAATCACTGTAGAACTTTGTATTGTCCAAACAGGTTCTAAAAATCGTGTGTCAGTCAGTCAATCAGTTACAACGTAGAACTTCGTACGTACGTACATCAGTTCGAGTTGCCATACCACATTAGCACAGAGATGAAGTTGTCGATTCAAATCCCATATTGGTAGAAGTAGTAAGAGTATAAGTATTATGTGAAAGATAAGGGTTTGAAGATGTTATTCAAGGAGTATAATACGGTGAAATAAATTTGGAAAGAGAAAAAGGATAGGGACATGAAGAATTCAGGAGATTAGAATTTGGTAAAACACAAAGAGTGGATGCACCTTCGCCATTGCAAACGATTTTGAGCCATGTCCTTCAAGGTCTCTAACCATCGGTTGCTATCATCTCGCGAATCCCAACCAGGTAGTCTACACCTACCAACATGGCCCAGTCCGCTTGTCAGCGACTTCATGGATTTATGCCATGTTTTGGTATGGCCGCCCCTAGCTTTCTTCCAACCTGCTCCTACACCATAAAGCATTGCACGTCGGGGCAGTCGGTGGTTGGGCATACGTAACACATGTCCCAGCCATCTGGGACATGTGTGTAACAAAATAGATTGTAACACAGCGAACTAGTTAAAACTCTGGAATCCTAGAACTTTATTTCAGCCTGTGATAGCTGTAGATGTTCAAGTTTATAAAATCCCTTTTATAATTTATTCCTATTTAGCTGAATTAAATCTAAATTTTTCATAGAAATGGTATCATTGGTTCTGTCGATTCAAGCAACTGGCATCTCAAAAAGATTTTCGAAAACTACTAAGGTAGATCATGGTAACCATATTTCGCAGACTAAGCCAAATATTATGGCTGGCTTACTAAGTAACTGACAGTACATTTTTTGTCTTGGTGAAATCCAACGTCTTACTTAAAACCTTATCCCACTCAATATTTTTATAAAATGTGAAAAATATATTTGACCGTACGTAGTTATGGAAATTTTTCTTGGTCTTTATTAAAAACTACACATTGTTTATCTGTTCCCATCATTGTCAACACATTTAACTACTAGCAAAATTATGAAATACTTGTAATCGTGCAGTAACCTGTTGTTTTAGTTGCTATTTCAGTTGGACAGTTTTCTTATGATTATGTTTGACTTTCTTTGTAAAGCGTATAAGGAAAGTGTTAGACAGTGTTGCAGCTGGAGAACCAACATATGACCATTTAACACAGGCGCAAGTTAATCAGTTGGAAGATATGATAGTACAGTATGAGACCTGGTTGAACCAGCAAATGATGCAACAAAATCCTCGACCACAAACTTCAGATCCTGTAGTTAAAGTTACAGATATCATATCTCAACAGCAAGTAAGTAGTATACATTTTCCTTATTTTTCCAAGTTATTTATTTAAACTGAAATGCTTGTACACCATATATATATATAATATGCGCCACACAAATCACTCGGTTTTTGTGAGGCCTAAAATATCACATGTCTCCAATAAACATACTAATGTATCGTATGAATTCATTGCGGTATCATCTACTAATAGTGATTCTTCGAAACATTTCAAGACAAGGAAAAAACTAGCAACTTTTAATACCACTTAAGTTTCTTAAGCTTAACCGGAATAGAATTCTAGAGTTTTGGCTACTAGTTTATGTTTTCCGATTCAACATATTATTTGAGTGTCCGATGTATGGTCTAGAGCGTGTCACCTGTGGCGTGCCCCCAAATGCCCTGGTACGGCCGAGGGTGGGGAGAGTTAGCTCCCCCTCTCAAAATGCATACAACCACTATCAGGGAAGTTCTACTCATTGTCTTTTCGCGGCTGGGATGTTATTTACGAAGATGAGAGGACGAGAAGCGAATGTTCGGTACTTTACCCAGGTTAGCGGATACGGAGGATCCACCTAGGGTAGTTGGAAAACCCTGATTCCAGACCAATAGTGCACATGGGCTTCAGGATCCTGAAGGAACAAATGGCGTATGAACCAGTTGTTGGTCACCGGCTACCATAGGACTACATCTCCTGACCTTGTGAATCAGACTTTCTGGTGAAAGGCTCCGAGTGTGGCCCCCTAAGAAAACCATCTGCTTTGGTTTGGACACTCGGGCAGTATCACAGCCCACACACAAATCAAGTGACTTTTTTGGCGCATATGTATTTGGTGCTCCTTTGTACCAATACTTGTGTGTTCAAATAAATAAAACCGGTGGCGTAGGCAAGATATCCGTTTGCTATCCAAAAGGCGAGTTTACTGTGCACAAGTTCGCTCCGTCCTACTTTATGTGTGTAAATATTCGTTGGTCACTAGTATTCTACCATAGGTATCTTCGAAGCATCGAATCAGCAGTGCCTGATGTTATATCTTGTGGCCGAGTGGATGTCCAGTTGATGTGTCACCTGATAAGACCGCCAATCAGAGAGCATCGAATTATCGATTGGAACAGTGACATACGGAAACCGTGTGAGCAGTCTAGAGTACTTGTCGATCCTGTTTCTGTCTAGCCCAGCCAGTTAAGTCCAGAACAGCTTCTGCGATACGAATCTTTATATTTCAAACATACTGAGTTTATATATACCAATCAAACTGACCACATCGTACCAATAAAATAGAAAACAACATTTGTACAAGATTTAACCAAATGTGGCTGTGAATAAGGGGGACAGTAATCAATAGACTGGGTGTAATTCATGAATGGTAAATCGTATAACAATAGTTTATAGTTCAAAATGAAGCTCATGATAAGGGGAACATGAATATGAATAGTTTAGTCAGTTGGCAATGATACGATAGAAATATAGGCATAGTATTGGTCCATAAATGGATCCCAAATTTACCATTCACTATTGTTATCCGGATATAACACCTGAGTACTGGGTAGAGGTGGCAAGTCGGTTATTGAGGTAGTAAATCTTTACCAACTGTTTTATTAGAACATGTGTTACGTATATCCAACCACTACCCGTCTCGACAGGTGATGTCGTCTGGCGTAGGAGTAGGGTGGAAAAAACTAGCGTTGGCCAACTCCAAAATATGGCATCAGTCTGTAGAATCATTGACAGTTAGACTAAGCTGTTATTAGTTGTAGACTACTTCGTTGGGGTCCGTTTGATTATCGTAACCAGGGGTTAAAGACTGAATCACATGAGTCGGAATCGTTTACAGTGACACAGGTACATCTATTCCTTGTCTTTTCTCAGATTCTAAGCCTCTGGTTTCCTCGAGATTTACCTCACTAACTTATATTTTCTTAGATCGTATCTTCGATACTTAATCATTCTTGTTACCACTAATACTGTTACTACATCTACAACTTAGATTCTTCATGGCGATTTCATTTCTCTCTCTAAACCGGATATGGCAACTCGAACCGATGTACATACGTACTAGGTTCTACATTGCCACGAAGAAAGATAGAGATTCAGACAGAAAGAAACCATCAGCCTAGAACATGGCACAAATGTGCATCGGAACAAGTTGTCATACTAAATTAGCATGACGAGATAATAATAAAACAGATCTACATAATATAATAGCAACGATAAAAGAAAAGACTAATGCTTATAAATCTTATATGAAATGAGGAGTAGCTGGTAAACAAATGTATCAGTAATCCATACTTCTAATTTCTTTATCTCACTTAAGTATACCTCTTTAAGAAACTGGTTTAACGTTAATATTTTTTTCGACTTTCGGACGTGGATTTTGCTCAGTTACTAAGCTCAGGTTTATATTCTTAAATTTATACCTTTTCTATGCACCTATCTGATTATTAAAACTGAAGTGAATCGGAGTTTGAACAGGGTGCCAATGTTCAGAGAGTGAATGTTTAAACTGACATTGAGTAAGCTATTTTTAAAACTAATGATTCTGCCCCACCCACTGCTGTTTCTGTGCAATCCACATCAATCGAGGTACCAGCTGTCTGTCCTCCAAAATACCCTATTGTCCATAAAACCAATAGCACTGTGGCGCATGCTACTTATGGTAACAGACATTAGTAGAATGTAGCACCAATCGAAAGTAGGAGGCATGCGAACAAATTGAGAAGATTTAATCGAGGAGGACAGAAAGTAATTGTAGTAACAGAATTGAAGAATCATAAAACATGTAAAGGAAAACTGGTGGGAGATGTACAAATTATGTATTTAACGTATGGTTTTCATATTTTACAAAAGCAGGTAACAGCAGCTACTTACGTCATAGAACTCTTGTAACGAGTTAGCCATTGTTCAGATTGTGTAATATCGTAATTAAAATGTAGTTCTACTGTTAACAAAATTTCTTTTAATATTTTTGCTATTTAAACTTAGTTGTTTTTTCATTTAACTTTTAGGCCATGGAATCAGTGTGTCATCCCATTATCAATACTCCAAAACCTCCGACGGCGTCTCCTACAAATAATACTCCAGACCTTAACTCTCAAAATTCTGGACAGTCTAACGATGTGAATAATCCAAAAACAAATTGTAACCCCGGCACAAATCATTCCAAAAAGTGTGTTGATGATGAACAAAACATGGACTTAGATTAATGGGATATGACTTATTTCTTTGAAATCTTATAATGTGTTTCATTCAGCATTTTGTCCAATTCTTCATTGTTTGACTTTTGTTATGACTTTCTAAGTGGGTTCTGTATTATAAAGCGTTACATAGCGGCTTCTCATTCCCCCTCATCTGCGTGAATACGAATGATACGATGAAAAGTCTAGAGGCTTTTCTAAACGTTCACTTCAATGCAATGCCTGAAAAGTTTTTAAGCGTCCTCCGCTAGAAGTCTCCTGATGATTTTAGTGTTCTCTTTTAGCTAGAGCTTTTCGTTCGGAACAACTATCTAGAAGTATTTCATTTTCGCCCTGTTATGTGTTGGGTCAATACTGGTTTATTCATAAGGTAGTTCTGTCACTAGTTTCCTTTTTTATGTCCACTGAGTACTCAGCTCTCTGTTTCGTAAAGTCCTCTGGGTTATATGGCCGTTTACTACAAATATTAAGACTTGTTGCTGAAAAGTTACATTTAAAATTCAGCAACTAAGATTTAAATAATTCCAACGTTTCATCCAGCAAACCCTGAAGAAGTCCGAACAAGTCTTCTGGACGAAGCCTTGAGACTATTTAAATTTCAATTACAGATTATTTCAAATATAATTTTCACAAATATTGTCTTCTCTACGTTTGGCGACCGATTTTTGTCAGACTATTATTTCTAGTACTGACGAATATTCGTGTAAAATATTCAAACCGTTGGTGTTGGGTCCTCAGTCGAATATCTGTACAAGAAATCCCGCTTTGGATTTTACTATTTTTGTCAATGTGAGACCAGGTGACGTTCATTCCTCATCCTGCGGGGCCTCTAAGTATATATCCCGAATACAATTAATATTAAGTAAACTGTCTTCATTTAACTAAATGTAAATGTCGTAAGTAGTGTGTTTACGTCAGTTGTTGACAATTACAAGCACTTCAAATTCAATCTAGGCCAGGGCATGATATCTTAGTAGTAGCTGATGTGTCATGTCGATTGCCAGGTAAAAGACTATCTTAACGTGATCAGATTGAGCGTGCAACGAATAGTTTCTACTACTATCAAATCATCATGTTTATGCACATATAACGAGGGTAACGTCGATCTGGTGCGATAGACTTTCGGCTGCACTTAGCGTGAGTGTTGTAGTTCGTGCTTGGTTACAGAGACTGAAGCAGATTCAGTATCAGCTACTCTGCCTTCATTTAAATTGCCACTACTCTACGAACTCCTGTCTATTCATCCTACCCATTTAATCGATTTGACTATTTAAAATCTACTGCCAAATAATGAGCAGTGGTTCGGCAACAATATATAATCAGATTTTTTGTGGGTGACAATCCTGGTTGGCCATTTATGCATAAAGTTCTATCACAATTGGTATCAAACTGGTCCTGTTCGGTTTTAAACGTGTTGCAACTGCATGTCGTTTAATTAGGGTATAGTGTCTACTAGTCGTTTCCACATCAGACGTAGGTCGTATGACATTTTTAGTTTACTGGTCCGGTATATTCTAGATTTACAATGCGATCTGGGTAGTCGCTAAACACTCAGGAATGGAGCAAGAAGAAATGTCACAGCAGAATAACATGGATTTCCCATCTGCTTACAACTCAAAACCGAAGTATTAATCAGTAAGACGAAACAATTCCACATGCTTGACGTCAGTAAAGTGTGGAAATAGAATAAAACAAAGAGACCATAATGCGGAAGATCCAAAATTGTTCAGACATCCACTTATTTGTTGGTCATTTGCTCGACAGTTTGGATGATGCCGAAGTTGCGAAACCTTTCAAAATAGTCAAACGAAAGAATCCAAAGTATATGCTTCTCCAAAGCTGTTGCAACGAAAATATTTGAACCGAACTGACGTATCCAAAAGGACAGATAAATCTTGTTCTACCTTGGTGACCCTGTTTTCGTGAGATTATCTAGCGAGGTTTTGTTTTTATTTTTCTATGAACTGGTACCAAAATTCTAGTGTCTTCTCACTTCTGGGCTTTACTCAACTAGTCTGTTACCTAATCCATCTTCTGTTTCGAGAAAAATATTTTTGTTTTCTTACTCTTCTAGCATACCCACATATTTACTTTATCAATAAGCGAACAAGTTTATTTCTTCCGTATTATGACCTCTTAGTATAATTCTATTTTCACACCAACTCACTTCATTCAGCAGGTTTCTGACGTTAAGTATGTAGACTTGTTTCTTTTTACTGATTAATACTTTAATTTTAGGTCGAGATATTTGTTCTTTCTTTATTCCAGTTTATAAGTGGAAAATGTTGTATAAACATTTTCATATAACGGCTAACCAAAGTTACACAGATGACGTTCACTAGATGCTACTTTGATTTGTATGGTTTGGCAGAAATAATTTTTCAGTTTAAAATATACTAGTGATCCCAGTGTCATAAATGAAGTGAAAGTAGGATGTGATTGGCCGCTGAGTGTTAATAGACAGGTACTGACTACTTAGTGTGATCATATTGTTTTCATTACGTGTAGAGCAGACTGTTTGTAATTGTGTTGAATAAAATGTAGTATGCCCTAGTTCCTTGTTGTTAGTCATCTATCTTTTAAAAACCTGGTCCAGTCCTTATGTAGCCTGTCAACTGAGTATCCAGTTTAGTGGTGACATCATATTGATTACAGTTCTTACTGTTGTGTAATAATAGTATATTGTAGCAACAGAAAGTATTCTTACTCTGTCGTTATAACAGAACCATTAGCTAGTTCCATTATTATCTGGCTAACTGATATTAATGCTTTTATACGATCGTCATAAGATAAACTTTGGCTGATAAATTATCAACATTTCATTTAATATATCAAATGCCCTGGTACGGTCGAGAGTCCGTCCTTCCTCTCGAAATGCTCTCATATGGCCACGCGTATATAGCCTCTGTCAGGGAAGTCCTACTCACTGCCTTCTCGTGGCTGGGGTGTTGTTTACGAAATTGAGAGGCCGAAAAGCGAATGTCCGGCGCTTTAACCGGGTTGGTGGACGCGGAGGGTCCACCTAGGGGAGTTGGAAAACCCTGATTCCAAACCAATGGTGCACATGGACCTCAGGATCCGGAAGGAACAAATGGCGTATGAACCAGTCACTGGTCACCGGCTACCATGGGACTGCATATCCTTACGATGTTCCACTGCCCTGTGGATCAGACCTTAAGGTCAAAGGCTCGGGGTGTGGCCCCCTAAGAAAACCACCTGCTTCAGTTTGGGCACCCGAGCAGTATCACAACTCTCACACAAATCATATGTATTTGGTACCCCTTTGTACCAATATTTATGTGTTCAAATAAATAAAAAAAAACATTTAATATACAGTATAGTATTCTAGTAAAATTATTTAATCATCTATAGAAAACTATTAAATATAAAGTGAAGCCATTTACAAGACTGGATGGAACACTTTTAATCCATTGAATTAGACTATTCATAAAGATGAAAAGAATATCTAATAGCACACTACCTTTACATCCAACTCATGTAAATGATTTCAGGTTTTTTTTCACTGTTTCGACTAACCTTTTCTATTGTAGGTTATCTTATATTTCAAACAAATTCACTAAAAAAAGAGAACCATTAGTTGAATCTCATGTCTTAGTATTTAAATGTAATTATGTTAGAAATGCCAATGATAAATACTAAAATAGGACTGGGTGATTCTTCGAAATAATGAACAGAATTTACATTGTAAGTAGTAGGTCTAAGAAATAGTTCGTAAAATATAATTGTTAAGTAAATTTATCACCATATAGGATACACTAGTATGGTGTATACACATCATACTGAAACATTTCAAAAGAGATAAACAAGATAGTTTGACACTTTAGAAATCCTCCGGAATAATTCTACATTTTATTACTTTGATATCACGCGGTAAGAAGTAAATCGGATTAGCGCTTATTTCCATTGAAGATTAAATTGATCATTAGTTTCTATATCGCCCAATAGTTTATTTGTTAAGTAAGTTATAATCATGTGTATTCTTATGTTCAATGTTCTGTATATAAGCATATTATTTTCTTGTTAGATGAAAAATTCCATTCCGCTAAGTCAGATGCCTTGTTTTCCGATATCAATACAATCAAGGAGCTTACATTAATAATTTACTATCATAAGCAGTTATCATCCGGTCATATTGTCTCAAGTGAATGTGATCAATCAGTCAACAGTTATTTATTTCGTTTTTATATAGTTGAAATCATGAGCCAATTGAAGCTAGACCACCATATTTCCTGGAGTTCTAGTGGGAAGCAGTGACCAGTGGAGTTCAACTACGTCTGTTGTAGAGATATCAACTCTCTGAAGACATTTGGTGAATGGTTGCTCAGATTTCGTTGATTGGTTGAAGTTAGACATTAACACCGTTGGATGCCGACCGGCTCAGTGGTCTACCGTTTAAGTGCTATGGCGCGATACTGATAGATCCTAGGTTTGAATCTCTTGAGGCGGGATCGTGGATGTGCACTGCTGAGAAGTCCCATAATAGGACGAAACGGCCTTCCAGTGCTTCCAGGTTTTCCATAGTAGTCTAGCTTCAATTGACTCATGATTTCAACTATGAAAATACTAAAATCTCCACAAAACCCCTTCTGATTATTTCGTTTTATCAATCATAAATTCGTCCATGAAATCTTAATTCATAGCATATCTAGTCACTGTTTTTTTTGTTTTCAAGATAATCATTTGCGAAATTCGGTTCATTTTTAGCTATTAGTGTTCTGCTACAACTCTTTGCTTCATACAATCATGTCTATTTTCTTCTATACAAACAACAAATCGATATAAGTATTTCAATTGTTTTTCATAGTGATAATGTTTATTAATGAAAGTCAACTAAATGTGTAATGTATTACAAGATGCTTTCTAATGTAACCTGAAAAATACTTTACGGTCACGGTATTAGTAAATTGTATATCTTCTCACTAAGTGAATTTACTTACTAATTCTGTCAGCCATAATTTATTTTATTTATTTAAACACATAAATATTGGACCAAGGAGGCACCGGATACATATGCGCCATACAAATCTCATTTCATTTGTGTGAGGGCTGTGATACTGCTCAGGTGCCCAAACTGAAGCAGGTGGTTTTCTTAGGGTACCACACCCGGAGCCTTTGACCTAAAGGTCTGATCGACAAGGCAGTAGAGCATCGTAAGGATATGCAGTCCCATGGTAGCCGGTGACCAGCGATTGGTTCATACGCCATTTGTTCCGTCAGGATACTGGAACCAGCCCATGTACACCATTGGTTTGGAATCAGGGTTTTCTAACCCCCCTTGATGGACTTGCTGTGTCCACCAATTCGGGTAAAGCGCCAGGCATTCGCTTTTTGTCCTCTCAATTTCGTAAACAACAGTAATGTCACGAGAAGGCAGTGAGTAGGACTTCCGTGGCAGAGGCTATATACGCGTGGTCATATGAGAGCATTTGGAGAGGGAGAGCCGACTCTTCTCACTCTCGGCTGTACTAGGGCATTTGGGGGCTGTCAGCCATAAAGAATACTACCGTTCAAAGTGAATACCTATGTGTTCATGATAGTGTGAAATTTGGTTTATTTAATAATGTCAAATGTTCGTAATGTTAAAAATAAAACTCGATAAACTCACACTAATAATGATCATGTACTGTATTGAGTCTACTAATCAAACTCTTGATCCGATTTCCCACTCGTTTTTGTTAACTAAAGACTAAATCTACACGATAACTTGAACACAAGAGAAAAGGTGCGAAGTGCAAAATTCAAAGACTAGTGACAATGATTCGTTTCACTTCCAATATAAATCAAAAAGTGGTTTACGAAGACATCACTTTTTATATAATTTATTTATAGGTAGATTAACAGTCAGATTTGTAAAAATTGAACTGACTTATATTTAATAATAATAATTTAGTAACTTACTATGTGAACATATGGTTACAATATTGTATAATTAAGTATCTATAATCCTTCTTGGGATGTGAATACATGTCATACACAATTTAAAAAAAATCGATTTTGTATATCTTTCGCAGTCCAATCAATTAAACCACTGCCCTCCATATTATGCTCACTAGCGAATAAATTTCCGTAATTCCGATAAGCATCTGTGACTGATGGAATTCAATCATGTCTAGTGTGTAGCAGTTATCCATTAAATGCAATGAGTAATGGCTTCCTAATAGCGCAAATTTACTGAGTTTAGAAATTGAAATACGAAATTAATGGCCTGAATGTTAGGTGCTGTCTAAGAGATTGACGGTCATGGGTTTATTACTTCGTGTAATCTTTGGTGGTCACTATTGATGAGTCCTGTATTTGGATGAAGAGGTGTCCACTTCTTTTTCCTGGTTTTCGATTGTTTTATAACTCAGATCAGTCTATAATATCAACTATAAAACTCAACAATCTCGATAAACCTCTCGTACTTATATCAAAATAGTTCTTATAATAAATCAATATCAGCTGTGAGAATACTAAAAACCAGTAGGCAAAGAGAACGGTCCCTTCATTCAGTTCTCTTAAATATTGTAGAAGACTACTATTAACTAGACCTTCAAATTAGGACATATTACAACTCAAACAAATACTGTAATGATTTAGCTCAATACAATGGACGATGACAAACAATCTTAATAGGACTTAAACCTAATGACTTGCCTCCTACTAACAAATAAGCTCATTTATGTACAAATTTATATGAATCAATTATTTATTAATAAAGTCTGTCCTGAATTAATAAAACGAAATATTAAACCAAATGAAAGACCACACTGACTTGTTACGTAATCTCACATATATCTCCTTCTGATTAAAAGGAAAAAAACAGTTATTGAATATATTCTGAAGGTGTGCAAATGACTTCAGTTCATGAGGAAAATACCATTTTGACAATGTGAATGTCAATCGACTATTCCTTTCCTTACGAGTTAGAAATCTACAGATTAGTCATAATTTATTACAACACCTTCTAATGTAATATATAAGAACTTTCTTCTAAATTAGAGCGAATAGTTTCACAGTATTTGAGCGTCAAGTTGATGTAAGACATTAAATAGGAATAATATATTTGTAAAATCTCAGCGAATGAATTTGAAGTAAATCCAACGTTTCGCCTGGCAATCTGGTCCAAGCTTTTTTCAAGGAATTATCTCTTTCTGATGTAATAGTTGATCTATCTATCCATCAATCTATCCATTTGATCTGTCTATCCAAAGTGTTTATTTTCCTTCCATTATTACAAATACCTGCATCTTCCTCTCACTCTCTCTCTCTCTGTTGTTAACCCTTTCTTAAAAGGGATATAAATGTACAAGTAGTCTATTTATAGTATCGATTAAACTTAGTTGCTATTTCATCTTAGAATTGTAAAATAGTTTACTCTGTGTTTTTAAATGCTGGTCATAAATTTTTTTTAATTTTTTTTACAAACATTTTAAAAGTTTGTATTTGGCTATCTTCTTACCTCAACTAATTCAACTGAGAAATCGATGTAAAAACTTTATGTCGTTTTGAAAAATAAAAAGGCAGTTTGGTTTAGTAAGGTGTTCTATTTAATTATATACTATATATGTGAATAATGATTTGTGTAGATGTAATTTTTATCGTTCTTGCTTAACTATAAAAAAAAACAATATTATAACAAAGATGGATAGTGGCTAGCAGTGAAAACCAGGAAGCGCGTTTCGTCCTATTTGGGATTCGTCAGTTGGATGTACTTGCATCTCAGAGTTGATGTTCACTCTGGGACTCGAACGAAAAGAACGTCCTGGATTCCACTTCTAGCCACTATTCATCTTTGCTTATAATGCTTGTGAATTAAGGCAATATCGAAGTAATACGTACAGTATGCACATATGCCAATAACAGA
>NW_017386249.1:0-8962 GCF_000237925.1 Schistosoma mansoni | reverse complement strand
TCCATGAACTAACGTAAGCGGTAACCCAAGTGGTGAAGATCGACCTAATCATCCACTCTACCTATACCGACAAATGATTACGAAGTCTTCAAAGAATCATTGCATAATTATTATTGGTTCAAAAAAAAGAATAAATGAGTCTGCCCAAAAAAGAAAAAAAATACAGAAAGAGAGAAAGACAAATGCAATGATTCTGCGTAAGCAATATAAAAACAGCTATTGAGCCCCGGTAGTTATACCGTGCTTCGATATAGCATTCTTCTCCAGAAGGGTCTACTAGGCTTTACCATGTTACTATGGCTTACTGCTAATTCAATCAATAGATTATCGGGATAGTTATTCAATGGTCATTAATTAAGATCATGCTTTCATTAGAACTATTACCATTCATCAAAAAGATGAATTTACATCTTCAGAAGACTGATCAGATTTCGGTATACCTAGAAGTTAATCAATAGGTAATAAAAACAAAGTCATAACACATTTTATCTTATATTTTAATAACTCTATAATCTTCAAGTAAATTTTTCTAGGATTTGAATGTGTTGAAGTAACTTTGACAAAGAAATGACCTATTTTCAAGTTATCTTCATTGAAGTTAATCGATTGAATTTTCTACGGAAGTATTCTTCTTATATCGATTTTTTTATCGATTTTTTTTATCAAAAAAATTAAGAAAATAGTCTCTATATTATATTGATTAATTGTAACTAATACAAGCTAATAATCAATATATGATAAGAGTATTATTTAATTTTGTTTTATATTTCATATCTATTTACATAAAACAAGCCAATATCACCTTATGAATTGAATATTGAAGATCAAATTTTTTTTTGGCTAACATAAAAAATCAATAAAACTTCTATTATATATGATAACTATGAATATATATATATATATATATATATAAGTGTTGTTATAACTTGTGGCCAAGTGGATGCCTTGTTAATGTATGACATGATAAGAACGCCAATTAGAGAACAGCGAATTATCGATTGGAACAGTGATACACAAAACCGTATGAGCAGTTTAGAGTACTTGTCGGTCCTGTTTTCTGCCTAGCCCAGCCAGTTAAGTTCAGAACAGCCTCTGCGGTATGAATCTTTATATTTCAAACATACTGAGTTTATATATACCAATCAAACTGACCACATCGTACCAATAAAATAGAAAATAACATGTGTATAAGATTTAGCCAAATGTGGTTGTGAATAAGGGGAACAGTCAGTAATCAATAGACTGGGTGTAATTCATAAATAGTAAATCATATAACAACCGTTTATAGTTCAAAATGAAGCTCATGATAAGGGGAACATGAATATGAATAGTTTGATTATTTAGCAAATATACGATAAAAATTATATGCATAATATTGGTCCATAAATGGATCCCAAAGTTACCATTCACTATTGTTATCGGGATATAACAAGCGTATTTTATTAGTTTTTCTTTTAAAAGAAACAATAAAATTATATGTTTGATTACCTTCTATATATGTATGTATGTATGTGTATTACGTAATTTTTCCCTTAGTAACTTATTTATATCTATATCTATGAAATACCGCTTGACTGATGATGACAAACATTCAGTTGAATTTCTAATATTCATTTGTATAATTCTAATTATAGAATGAGAACGACGGGAATTTAGGATTTTTGATTAATGTTTTATAAAATCAATTTTTTTTAAAATTCAGATTGCAGTCTGAATTGAGATCGATGATTATTGTAAAATAAGTATGGAGTAGGACTAGGAGTAGGAGTACTCAATAGTACCCACTTATAAATCCGTTAGGGATAAAATTCAGGACATTCAATTCTTTTGACTAGCACTGTACTGTAAGACTATCAAGAAGTTGTTATTCAAAATTTCGCATTTCTAGTTATAGTCCTATTCACGATACTATCCTACTGATCATTAACGATTGTAGAAAGAGGTTTCTGTCTCACTAATAGAATTGTCTAATTGTAAACGGCACAACTTCTGGCTAGAAGTTTTGGAATTCACCTTTGTTGGGATGATCCTGCAAATTTCTTGCAATAGACATGACAAGCTCAGGAAACATAAAAAAGCATTTTATCCTATCAGCGTTTGATTGGAAGTTTTGCTAGAAATATCACAAAAATGAAGTCACATGCAGAGGTTCTGATTGGTTGATTACTACACTGCTACTATGTTTAGTAGTATTCTAGAATTTTCAGTAAAACCCAAGGACTTTTAAAATTACTATATAAACCCTATATTTTCTGTACATAAATGAACCTTTGGAGTAAAGTGCTTCCCGCATATTTTGTGCCTTTTTTTCTCGTGTTCAAGTCGCTGTGTAGTTCTAGCTTGGGGGTACAAGACTAGCTTAGGATCTGAATATAGCGTTAAATCAGTAAGACGTATCAATCTTGAGATTAGTTATTAGTAGACAAATGATTACCGTTAGCTTACTTACTTACTTACACCTGTTACTCCCAATGGAGCATAAGCTGCCGACCAGCATTCTTCAACCCACTCTGTCCTGGGCCTTCCTTTCTAGTTCTGTCCAACTTTTTTTTCATTCTTCTCATATCTGTCTCCATTTCTCGGCGTAATATGTTCTTTGGTCTTCAGGATTCCATGTGAGGGCTTGTCTTGTGACGCAGTTGGGTGATTTCCTCAATGTGTGTCCTATCCACTTTCAGCGTTTCTTCCTGATTTCTTCCTCCTCTGGATGGAATCTGGTTTGTTCTCTCCCACAGCATGTTGTTGTTGATAGTGTCTGGCCAATGGATCCGAAGATTACTGTTAGCTGTTGAGGTTTATTCATATTGTTCAACTGATAGTTCACATCATGGATTGATTTGAACTTTGTTAGTAAAGTCATACAACTCAAATATAATTAAACCATTTAATTCAGAGAACTCAATAATATTTAAAGTTCATTATGTTTACAACTTCAACTGTGCAGTATGTGTATGTAACACAAATAAATTATATGTTATACATAGAAAAAAAACTTTAAAAAATTGTCTTAAAATGAAATTTTGTTCGCATTATTTAGCATAACCTCTTTGTTATTTTATAAATTCTTTATTCTGATTGACATAATGACTTAAAACTACTAAAGTCTAGAAATTTATAATAAATATGATTTTACTAATTTAAGCCGTTCGCTTGTTAGCATTTTTAAACGTATGTAACATTAAATTGGTAAAAGAAACCAATAAAAATATTTGGCTTCGAATCTCATGGATTGGTTGAAGTTAGACATTAACACCGTTGGATACCGGTTTAGTGGTCTATCGGTTAGGTGCTCTGCCGCAAAACTGATAGGTCCTGGGTTCGAATCTCACGAGGTGGGATCGTGGATGCGCACTGTTGAGGAATCCTACAATAGAACGAAACGGCCGTCCAATGCTTTCAGATTTCCATGGTGGTTTAGTTTCAGTTGACTCATGATTTCAACTATTGAAAAATATATGGATTTGAAAATTGTCTAAAGAACAATTGTACATTGAAAATATTTAGTTTTAAAAGTTGGAAATGGATTTTAATGGTACTATCATTATCACTAATCTTATCATCTTCAAGAAACTGGTATACAGCTATTACTTTGGTATTTAAACATAAAAATTTGTAATGTAATTGTCTGAAACTTTCTATTATTGGCGTTAAGAACTGAAATTGAACACTCACTTTTGGTAGATGTACATTCGGAGAGGATTGTCTAGATACTACCATCAGTTTCATGCATTTTAAGGTAGAGATGAATAGCAGATAGTTTTGGAATCTATAATGGGTGTTTTGTCTTGCTTATGGTTCTTCAGCTGAATGTACATACATTCCAATGTTCATGCTAGCTCTGAGACTTAAACTTATTGCCTTTCTCTTTAAACATCCAAGGCGTAATCTACTTAGGTATTACTATTCAGCTCTTGAAACAAAATAGCTCATTGATCAAAGGAAAAAGTAGAAAAATACGTCTTAAAGTAGTGGAAGATATAAGAGAACAGCAAACTATCTTGTTGTGGGCATAGACAACACATCAGCATTCTCCATCAAATTCTGTAATCAGAAATCCATATCTATTTGTTTACAGTTCTTATTCATCCTTTTCATGTCTATCCCCAATTCTCGACACAGTGTGTTCTTTGATCCCCCACCTTTCCGTTTCAATTCACGATTCCAATTTAGTGCTCGCCTCGTGATTCAGTTTGATGATTTCCTCAATATGTGTCCTACCTACATCCAACAACTTTTCCTAATTTTCTCTTCAACTCGAAGCTGGTTTGTTCTCTCCCACAATAGACTGTTGTTGATGGTATCCGATCAACAGGAATTGAGTATGTTGTGTAGACAATTGTTTATAAGTACTTGTACTTGTTTGATGATATATATATTCAACTGCGGACAGTCATTAATATTTGTCGGTAAAAGTATGTTATACTAGTAGCAAATCGAAATTTCAAAGAAACTGCTTTCAAGTTATTTACTCAAAAATTCAATAACAAATAGCCTGTAGCTTATGTAGAGACAATTATCTCTTTTTTCAGCGTTCAGTAGTTATTCAGTATCCAAAAATTTCGAGTATTCTCCCATTCATTCATTGTATCAATGCTTGATATAAGTGTGACTCTCACGGACGGACTTCATTTAATTGATCTGAAGCTATCCACGTATTTCCTTTGTAAGCACGTCACTGTAACGCACTTCAATTTACCTGAAAAAAGCAAATAAGGTGAAAGTAAGAGCTCTAAACAAACTCCTTACTGAAAATTACACTCTTATATGCAGTACCCATTCAACAAATAAACGGAAAAATGCTAAATATGACACATATATTAAACATTGAGAGACAGATAAGCTACAAATTCATGGATACGCATCCTCACTTCAGCTTTTATCATATAAAATACGATATAGGTCTAACTATGTATAGTGCTTACAGTGTTCGAAATCGTTAAGAAAATCCTTTTTTGTTATCGTATAGTGAAAGCAACAATGTTTAACATATCTGTTGTCTGCATTTTTAAACATAGATTGTCCATAACACATGAATCAATCAGTTCTTGCTTCAGTTTATTCTTTCTATAATAAACTTTCAAAGGGATAATTTTATCGATGGTTCATCAGCTAACAGATAGGTAAGCAAATGAAGTAAGAGTGTAAAAATCGATAATGATTTTTACATGTTATTTCTTCAAATCGATAGGATAGAAACGGAATTTCGCCTACACTTTTATTTCTTCAATTCTTCAGAGAATTAATAATGGGCAATAATGACTTCTGTAAAACTATTTATAACTATAAGAAAAAAATTCAGAAAGAAACCCTTATTGTGGATGATTTTCATGAACAGATTCTTGAGTTTTGATAACGGTATATGAAGATTGGAAAATGGATAATAAGTCATGAAAACCTGACACAATTCTTAAAATGTTTTATCACTTCCGATTATGAAATACTTCCGGCTTACACAGTTTGTCTGTTTATCGGCTGAAAAGTGACTACCAAATCATGCAATCATTTTAAGAATCGCTGAAGCTTATCCCTATACTATATTTTTTTTACCAAAGCTTATACTACCGTTTAAATATCACATAAACATCACACTAGACTGAAAATAAAACTAATAATACTTTGAATAAATGTGGCACTGAATTAAAACAGGATCTTCTGTATCATCCTATCCTAAAAACACACGATATATCTTTACATTACCAAGTTCTCTCGCAAAGTACTGATATATATTAGTGATGGCAGAAATATTGGATGCCGGCTCAGTGGTCTATCGGTTAAGTGCTCTGATGTGAGGCTGGTAGGTCCTGGGTTGGAATCTAATGAGGCGGGATTGTGGATGCGCACTGCTGAGCAGTCCCACAATAGGATGAAACGGCCATCGAGTGCTTCCAGGTTTTCTTTGGTGGTCTAACTTCAATTGACTCATGATCTCAACTATATAAAGAAATATTAAATTTGTGTTATCGATGCTTAAAGTTTTTTTTGATTGAATAAGAAAAAAACGCGAACTGCTTGATAAAAGACCAAAACAGATAGTTCAAAATGTCAAGGTAACAATTAATCCCCTTTTTTGATCACCATAGTAAATTCATGCAACAATTGAAAAAGTAAAAAAAATATCATACAAACATGTGAAACATAAATTGATAAGGGTGTTAACTACACTTCAGTAAAACTATTCAATCACCCCCCCCCCAACAAAAAAATCAATGTTTAACTCAGAAAATATTATCCAGTGTAAGGAAATCGATGCCTCAGCCTAAGAAGAAATAAATCTAATTATGACTGAAAGATAAGAATGGTGATATGCTAATGGTCAAAATTTGACTTCATTTTCTTAATGAAGAAAATTTACTTTCGATATAGAGTGGGAATGTGGTTTTATTTTTTAAAGAATCTTATATATATTATAAATGATTTTTATCATTTATTTATTTAAACACATAAATATTGGTACAAGGAAGCACCAGATATATATGCGCCACACAAATCTCATTCGATTTGTGTGAGGGCTGTGATACTGCCAAGATGTCCAAACTGAGGCAGGTGGTTTTCTCAGGGGGCCACACCCGGAGCCTTTGACTTTAAGGTCTGATCGACAAGGCAGTGGAACATCGTGAGGAGATGCAGTCCCATGGTAGCCGGTGACCAACAATTGGTTCATACGCCATTTTTTCCTTCAGTATACTGGAGCCCATGTACACCATTGGTTTGCAATCAGGGTTTTCCAACTCCCCTTGGTGGAATCGCCGTGTCCACCAACCCGGTTAAAGCGTCGGACATTCGCTTTTAGTCCTCTCGATTTCGTAAGCAACAGCAATGTCACGAGAAGGCAGTGAGTAGGACTTCCCTGACAGAGGCTATATACGCGTAGCCATGTGAGAGCATTTCGAGAAGGAGAGCGGACTTTCCCCACTCTCCGCCGTGCCAGGGCATTCGGGGATATGAATATATTCTCGATTTGGTTCGAACAATAAAAGCTCCCTATTTAATTTTGGTTTTCTTACTCCAGTAACCAGTTTGGAAGTTTATTTATAAGTAACAGACTTTGATAACTTTATATTTTAATATAAATAACCTTTGAACATTTGAAAATGCAATTATCAATTTAGTTTCATTTATTTAGAGTTAGATTACTGAGTTTTACACCAAATGACGTATATTTCATTTATACCACGAAACTATTGTCTTCGCATTTCACTGAAGTTCCATTTGTTAACACTGTCAATTAGTCTATTAAGTTTGTGTTATATCCTATTGAAGACATAAGTACAGGTAACTTCCAGGACCCATTAATGGACTATTGTTCTATATATATTCTTACTGTTTAACCATTGAGTAACTAGATTGTGTGTATCTATATTCATCTTATTATAAGCTTTATTTTGACTTATAAATTATTATCATACTATTTACTGTCCCTAAATTATACTCAGTTTATTGATTATTGTATCCCACGTTTACAACCACATTTGGCTTGATCTTGTACAAATATTATTTTCTAGTTTATAGTGTGATGCGGTCTATCTGTCTGGTATATAAACCGTGTATGCTTGAAATAAATGATTCGCATAGCAGAAGCTGTAATTGATGTTCTGAACTTAATTGGAACGACTAGGCGGTCAATGGACCAATTTAGGACGCTAGACTGCTCATACCGGTTGAACGTCATTGTTTTTGGCACAGTTCTAAGATTGGAAAAGTTGTATTCCGATTGGTGGATAAATTATGTGGTAAAAATCCGGACATAAAATCAAAACAAATTGACACTTTATTTTGAGATAAGATGGTGGTTGGAGGTGGTCAACAGGAAACCCTGGAGCTGGGTTTCGTGCTACTTGGAACTTTTCAGCAAGGTGTACCTGTAATCTTGAGGGAACTAGTGCTCCATCTTATCTCATCATAGTGCACGCAGTGTCAAGCCACCTAGACTAGTGGCTACATTGCAACTTGATCTATAGCATTTGATCAGCACTAAGAAGGACTTGACACGTATGACATTGATCATCACCCAGTGATCAATCAATCGTGATTACAGTTTATTTCTTTAAATTGATAACAGTTTGTTATTTTACCAATGAGACTTAAAATTTATTTATGCAACCATCTAATAAATATCAGATGTACTTGGATCCAAACAATAGAATTCTCTGTTAAACTTAAAAATCTCTTTATATCTACGTTGTGTATTTGAATAAACTCGATAGTAGCAAACTTGATTTTATCAAATTTCCGCACACATTTGAAACTTACTCGTGTTGATAACAAATAGTAATAACTCACAATGTTTATAACGTTTAGTCATTGATATTTTTGTGTTCAGCCTGAAGGTACGCTTTATGTAAAGGAAGTGGAGATAATAATTTGTTTTTAAATTTCGAAGACGACAGAAGAAGTAGCTCAACCACTCAGTAAGTGCATATTCAATGATGTAGGGAATCGATAACAGGTGTAAAGTTGAAATGATTTGATAAACAAGACTAAAAGCTGATTGAGTATGGTTTAATAGATAGTTGGATTATACATTCAAAGAAAAAGAACTATTCAAGATATTATTACTATTAATAAATAGAGAATTTTAGCAGTTAGTTATTGCTAATCTACAGAATTCTTGTATCAATAAGATTCTTTGTTCTTCGTAAAATGAAAAAAACTTTAACTTCAATTGTCAATAAACGATAATCATTCACTAAACTAGTTTCATACTTCAAATGATTCACTATTTTTAACATGAGCATAGTTGATTACAACGTTGACTGTTTTTATCAACTTTATTAGTTTTTTATAGAGTTGAGATCATGAGTCAGTTGAAGCTAGACCACCATGGAATACCTGGAAGCACTGGACTGCCGTTTCGTCCGGTTGTGAGACGCTTTAGCAGTGCGCATCCACGATCCCGCCTCAAGAGATTCCAACCCAGGACCTATAAGTCTCGCGCCAGAGCACTAAACCGACAAACCACTGA
>NW_017386252.1:0-27197 GCF_000237925.1 Schistosoma mansoni | reverse complement strand
AATTCGAGCCATGTTGGTAGATGCAGACTACTTGGTTGGGCTCCTCGTGACTATCGTAACCAATGGTTGGAGACCCTCGGTGACATGACTCAGAATCTGAATGATCTTATTATCAATGCATTTATACACGCATCTGCACTAAACTTCAGTGCTAAGGTTATCACTGATGATTTCAATTATCCTGGAATTGACTGGAGTACCGGTAGTTGTCAGTCAAGTGATGATGAATTTTCGGCGACCCTTAACATGCACTGCTGGTCACAGTGGGTTCTCACTCCAATAAGGGGTGATAATATACTTGATCTAATATTTAGTAGAAATGTCATCCCACTATCTGTACAAGTATACGACGAACTTGAAAGCAGTGACCATAAGATAGCAGCTTGTGCTCTCCCTATCTATTCCTCTTATAACCGACCAATTCAAAAAATCTACCAATATAGAGACTACAAGCATGGTGACTGGGATCTCTTGCGCTCACTGATCAAGCTCTCAAACTGGAATGAATTCTTCTCATGTGATAGTCTCATAGATGCCATAAATATATTCTATTTGACTGTTAACTCTTGTCTAGATTCCTGTGCACCAATTAAAACGTACAAGTTTAGTAAGCCTTACAAATTATATAAACCACCTAAATATCGTAATAAACTAAGACGCCTACAAAAACGTTATTTTAAGTCAAACGACTCTACGGCAGTTGCCCAAATAACAACAATTTTTAATCAAATTAAAGAGAAACATAGGTCAAAAGCCATTATTGAAGAGCTATCAGCAATTGATAATAGTTCAAAAGTGCAAAACTTAATTTTTTTCGACTCCAAATGCTGATATACCATGCATCCTGCATAATAATAGTTTTATATATGACTCTGAAACTATAGTAGACCTTTTCAGTGGTGATTTTGCAAATGGCAAAGAATCCATAAATGGCGCTGTTTCAAGAGTTATATGCGTGACTAGTAATTCAATAAAATCTATTTCCTACACATGCTTAAAAATTAGTAAGGCTTTAACTATACTTAAGGCTTCGAGAGATCAAGGAGAAGACGGGATTTCATCATTTATCTACAAGTATGGTGGTCCAGGTATTCCACTTCTCCTTAAGCTGTTTACTCTCTCTATGGAATCAGGTTTTTATCCTGACTGTTGGAAAACCGCGTACATCATATGACGTTACAAATCTGGAGATAAGACTGACATGAACATTTGTCGGCTGATAAATATTACTCCAGTTATCTCCACGATTATGGAAAAATTATTAGTGACGAACTATCCAACTATTTACTGACTGAAAAATTTATCAGTGATACGCAACATGGATTTCTTGAAAATTGATCTTGTATGACATGTCACTTTGACTTCTTGAATTCAGTTTATTCTCTTCGCAGCCAAGGATATCTAGTATTAGTGCTATACCTGGACATTTCTAAAGCATTCGACATGGTCAACCACCAACGTCTCATAGGTAAACTCGCATCTTATGGGGTCCAAAGCCCGCTACTAGCCTGGTTTGATTCCTTCCCCAGCAACCGACATCAAATAGTTAGAAATAACTCTTCATTGTCGAACGCTGTCCCAGTTAGAGGTGGTGTAATATAAGGTAGCGTCTCAGGCTATTTGCTCTTTTTAGTTTTTATCAATGATCTTAAAGTGGTGTATTCATTTTCTCCACATGAGCTGAGCAATACTCAACATTGTGTTGGCACAGAGCTTAACAAGGTAGCATAGTAGTGCTCGAAATGGCAGCTGGAGCTTAATACAGCTAAATGTGGGTGGATATGTTTCGGTGATACATCATTCAACATAGATCTTACCATAAATGGTGAAGTATTATCAAGGTTACACACAATAGCAGACTTAAGTACTCCAGCGACTTGTCGTTTACGGAACAGATAATGAAACAGACTTCCAGGTCTCAACGCCTTATAGGTTACGTAACTCGAAACCTTTTTAACAATGAATCACGTACTTTAATATACAAAGTTTCTGTTCGAACACTCCTGGGATACTGCGTGTTTATTCTTAGTAGTGCGCGCATAAAGGATAAATGAAGGCTGGAATCAGTACAGAGACGATTTACACTTCGTATTCTCGGAACTGATTGTACCTTGACTGATAATTCTAGGTGTAATAAACTCGGGCTTGACCCTTTATGGAAGAGGAGACTCAAACAAAATCTTATCTTCTTCAGAATACTTAGCAAACTATCCATTACATCCAACCAAGCGATTCAATATGCAGAATCGTCTCATCATGACATTCGTAACTGCTTGTCACTGGCGAAACAAACGTATTCTAGATCTTCTCTCTATATGAATTACTTTACCTGTAAATTTTCTAGACTCTGGAATAATCTACCACAATACATCCGTACGATAAAATCTCCTTCATTGTTTGTTCGCTCCATTATTGCATATTGCTCCTCTGAAAATGCATTAAATGCTCTAGCGCCTGTAAATGTATCTTACTCCAAAAGTGGGATTATAGGAACTTCAAATGTTTAACCACTTACTCGCTGTCAATTTACATTAACACTGTCACTCGCAACTCCAACACATATGAATAATATCTAACATGAACAGTGGTAACCTGACCGGCGTATTTTGGCAATCATTGTTTTGTGGTTCCGTGCTCTTTGCTTTAACCTTACTTTCTCTAGTTGTAGATATTTATCAATAACTTGCTCTGGCACTGGAAGTAACCTTAAAGAAATACGTTCATAAATCACCAGGCTATCCACTTAAGAAAAAATTCAAAGTTTCCTGCTGATGTATTGGATTGCCGTGATACATGTCATAAATAAACTACGTAAGAATTACTGAACTAGCAAACTTAAAACAATCTTATATCACATGTTTGTTCTCTACATCTAATGTTGCTATCTATATCAAATTGATCATGCCTGTAAACTGGTGTGAATTCTGTAGTTATTATTATTTTCAGAATATATATTATTATTATAATTAATATGGAGTTGAAAGTGATACAATTTTACTAGCTAACTTGCATGGTTGAGCTTTACAGGCTCGATCCTACTTCCACGTCAACAATCTTGACATTTACTGTTTCCTTACGAGTATTCAACATTTAATGTTAATATGCCGATCCAGTTTCTCTTCATTTTCAATGATCATGTGAGTGGAAACCCACTTTTCAAATGCCACTAAAAGAGGACAATCTTGAAAGAACATGAAATCCCTCAGTATGAATTTGACCACATGTTGCAAGTGATGAATATTTGTCTCTGTAATAGCCAATTAATATAATTTTTTCACATGGTCACGAAAAAATGTGGTAGTGACTAGCGTCAATATGAGAACTTATAGACTTTCAATAGATGTAAGATATCAGACAGGTACCCGGTATCATAACTCCGCCTGTAGCTCTTCTAGAGTTACTGCCGGTCCCAAGCCCGGGTAAAGGAGGAGGGTTGGGCATAGGGTTAGCGACCCCATCCCGTAGAAAAGCTAACTCGCTAAAAAAACGCTAACCAGAAAAAATAATTCAAACCATTTAAACTCTGCCCTGGGAGTAGAAGGAATAATTATGACGTCTCATGATGAAAGCCGAAATTCTTCGGAAGTCACGAGACCGATGCACCTTCTAACAACCAGAGCAACACTCTTTATAGGTACATGGAACGTCCGGACAATGTGGGAGACAGGAAAGACCAGTCAAATAGCAATGGAAATGAGGAGATACAACTTGGCAGTACTCGGAATCAGCGAAACCCATTGGACACAAACTGGACAACAAAGGCTAGGTACAGGAGAGATGCTGCTGTACTCCGATCACGAAAGGGAAAATGCTCCACACACTCAGGGAGTTGCTCTAATGCTGTCCAAAGAAGCACGAAATGCACTTGTGGGATGGGAATCCCATGGACCCAGGATAATCAAAGCATCATTCAGAACAAAGAAGCAAGGGATCACAATGAACGTTATCCAATGTTATGCACCCATCAATGATAGCAACGACGATGATAAAGATCAGTTCTACTCAAGGCTGCAATCAATTATAGAGAAGTGCTCACGAAAGGACCTGACCATCCTGATGGGAGATCTAAATGCTAAAGTTGGAGTGGACAACACAGGATATGAAGATGTAATTGGACGACATGGACTGGGAGAGAGAAATGAAAATGGGGAGAGACTTGCAAACCGGTGTGCATTCAACAAATTGGTTATAGGCGGCACAATATTCCCACACAAACGCACACACAAAGCTACATGGATCTCACCGGACCAAACCACAGAGAACCAGATAGATCACATCTGTATCAACAAAAAATTCCGAAGATCAATGGAAGATGTGAGAACCCGGAGAGGAGCTGACATAACTTCAGATCACCACCTAGTTGTGGCCAAGATGAGACTGAAGTTAAAGAAACACTGGACAACTGGACAAACAGAACTACAAAGGTTCAATACAGCCTTCCTTCGAGATACTGACAAGCTCCATGAATTCAAGATAACTCTCAACAACAGGTTCCAGGCTCTACAGGATCTACTGAAAGAACAAGAAACTACTTTGGAGGACAACTGGAAAGGGATGAAAGAAGCACTAACTTCAACGTGTCAGGAGGTTCTTGGTCCTAAGAAGCATCATCACAAGGAATGGATCTCTATGGGAACCCTCAACAAAATTCAAGAAAGGAAGAACAAGAAACTAGCAATTAACAACAGCCGAACACGAGCAGAGAAAGTCAAAGCACAAGCAGACTACGCAGAAGCAAACAGGGAAGTGAAGAAAAGCATTAAAGCCGACAAGCAGAAATACATGGGAGAACTAGCAACGGCGGCGGAAAAAGCTGCAAGAGAAGGGAATATGAAACAACTATATGATACAACGAAGAAATTAGCAGGGAGATATAGCAAACCAGAGAAACCAGTCAAGGACAAAGAAGGAAAGACAGTCACTGAGATTCAAGAACAGAGGAAAAGATGGGCAGAATACTTCGAGGAACTGCTGAATAGACCAGCCCCATTGAATCCACCGAACATCGAAGCAGCCCACACTGACCTTCCAATAGATGTTACTCCACCAACGATCGAAGAAGTCAAGATGGCCATCAGACAAATCAAAAGTGGGAAGGCAGCAGGACCTGACAATATACCAGCTGAAGCACTGAAGTCAGACATTGAAATAACTGCAAACATGCTTCACCTTCTATTCAAGAAGATTTGGGAAGAGGAACAAGTGCCAACGGACTGGAAAGAAGGATATCTCATCAAGATACCAAAGAAAGGAGATCTGAGCAAATGTGAGAACTACAGAGGCATCAGTTTGTTATCAGTACCAGGAAAAGTTTTCAACAGAGTGCTGCTGAATCGGATGAAAGACGCAGTAGACGCCGAACTTAGGGATCATCAGGCTGGATTCCGTAAGGATCGGTCGTGCACAGACCAGATTGCGACACTACGGATCATCGGGAACAATCAGTGCAGTGGAACTCATCACTATACGTCAACTTCATCGACTATGAGAAGGCGTTTGACAGCGTGGATAGGAGAACATTATGGAAACTTCTTCGACACTATGGAGTTCCTGAAAAGATTGTCAACATTATCCGAAACTCATACGATGGACTACAGTGATGAGTCGTGCATGGAGGACAGCTGATAGATGCATTTCCGGTAAGGACCGGAGTCAGACAAGGCTGTCTACTCTCACCATTCCTCTTCCTTCTAGTGATTGACTGGATTATGAAGAATTCGACATCTGAAGGAAAATACGGAATACAATGGACAGCCCAGAATCAATTAGATGATTTGGACTTCGCAGATGACCTAGCCCTCCTATCTCATACACACGAACAAATGCAGATGAAGACCGCAAATGTAGCAGCAGCCTCTGCATCGATAGGCCTCCACATTCACAAAGGAAAAAGCAAGATTCTCAAATGCAACACGGAAAACACCAACCCAATCACACTTGATGGCGAAACTCTGGAAGAGGTGGAAACATTCAAGTACCTGGGGAGCATCGTTGATAAACAAGGAGGATCGGATGCAGATGTAAAGGCGAGGATTGGCAAAGCAAGGGCAGCATTTCTACAATTGAAGAACATATGGAACTCAAAACAACTCTCAACCAATTTCAAGGTCAGAATCTTTAATACGAACGTCAAGACAGTCCTACTGTATGGAGCTGAAACGTGGAGAACTACTACGGCCATCATCAGGAAGGTACAAGTATTTATAAACAGTTGTTTACGCAAAATACTCAACATTCACTGGCCGGATACTATCAACAACAGCATTTTATGGGAGAGGACAAACCAGCTTCCAGCTGAAGAGGAAATTAGGAAAAGACGTTGGAAGTGGATCGGACATACATTGAGGAAATCACCAACGTGCATCACGACTCAATCCCTAACTTGGAATCCGGAAGGGAAGTGTAAAAGAGGAAGGCCAAAGAACACACTACGCCGGGAAATAGAAGCCGATATGAAAAGGATGACTATTAACTGGAAAGAACTGGAAAGGAAGGCTCAGGACAGAGTTGGATGGAGAATGCTGGTGAGCGGCCTATGCTCCTTGACGAGGGGTAACAGGCGTAAGTAAGTAAGTAAGTAAGTAACCCGGTATCATACATCAGAATTTTTAATAATGACCTAAAAGAATGGAAATATTCAAGAAAAACAAAATATCTCAGTGGCTTAAGAGAATATTCTCGAGACAGCCATTACTACGTTTTTGGGGCGTTCACGTTTATGCGGACTTGTGTTGTTTGAATGAACCAATGATTCACGTCTATTGATGACTGCCTGATTTCAAATTCCAAATACAATGCGTTCGTTCGTGCTAGTCTAAGACTTCTTGATTAAATCGTGTTATTGCTGGGATAACTAGTTCACACTATAATTCAAATACTCTTGAACTTCACACTGGCGTCGTGATGAAGCCTGTGATGTAACGGTTGGATACAAATTCGGATTTCAATGCTTGTGAGGATTACATGGAGAGGTTCGAAATCTGGGCTATGACCAAGGAAGATGATGAGGATTTTATTATTGTGGCCCATTTCTTTGCATTCATCGGAAAAGAAGCATACAGCCTAATAAAGACTTTGACACGTCCAGACAAACCGATTTCACTTCCTCATGCAACTCTCAAGCCACTACTGTTCGACCGTGTGAAGCATACAGATTTCGAATGCGGTAAGAGAGAAGAATAAGATCGAAAGACTCGCCAGTACATCAGGAATCCCACTACTTTACTACGTTGTCGCAGTTCAATACGTAATGAAAGTTATTCAGATGACAATTCATTGGCGAGTTGTGAAACAGCTCACGAAGATGAGCACAAATTTAGTAAATGCTTGTTCTGTTTCAAGTTCCACCCAACTCTGAATGCTTTAAATGTGGTAAAGCTGGACACATTCATTCAGTTTGTAACACCACGGTTCATTTCGCTAAAACTAATGCTAAAAATTGTGTTTGCGATCCTACTGAGTTGAATGTTTCTAGTGATCATTTATCTTTATCTAAGACTTCTAGAAGCGGTATAACGTCGTATAGCAGTTCAGAGTTGAGTAAAACCCAGAATCATTGCGAGACAAAAGTTTCTAATCAACCAACTTCTTATCAGATTTTTCACAGTATTGTACCAGATTTGGTTTGTCCTAGTGATTCACATATTTCTGATGAAATTTCTTACAATTCTGCGAATAATATGTTGAATGAGTCAGATCATGATCAAAAACCGGATTTAGTTTTGGTAGATGCTAATATTTCTAATGACCCATTATTCTCTAATGAAACTCTTAATAAATTTGAGGGAAATATTTCAGAGAAATCAGATTCTGATGTCATATCAAATGCTATTCGTCGTCATAATGGATTTATTTCTAGAGATATCCCTAATGAATGTGACGAATATGTTCCGGATGAGTCGAATTCTAGTCACATCTCTGATGTTATTGTATCAGATGCTGGACATTCTCCAAACCAATGTGTGTCGAGAAGAATATCTGATTTCAAATTCCAAATAAAATGCATTCTTTCGTGCTAATCTAATACTTCTTGATTAAATCGTGTTATTGCTGGGATTACTAGTTCGTACTATGATTCAAATACACCTAATCATAGCGATATACCAGTTGGAATGCTAAACTTTCAAGAGACTGGTCTGTTAAGATGACCAGAAATGTCCATTAGATCAATAATTAATGGTTGTAATTTTATTATGTTTCCTTCCATCCCTTGTTTTCATAGAAAGTATTGCGGATTTTCTATAAGGCACCATTTCAAGGTCCTGCTGAAATGCATGGGAGTTACTTCGAAATTCAGAAGTTATTGGATCTTTTTCGAATATTTTAAATACAAGACAGTTTTACAAGAGTATAATCTTTTCCGTGATTCATAAGTATATATGTTGAAATTTAGTGAGGTAACTTTACGTTATATAATTTGACCTTCTGTGATAATTAGTGTTTGAATTATAGTATAAACTAGTAATCCCAAAAACAACGCAATTCAATCAAGAAGTATTAGATTAGCACGAACGAATGTTCTCTATTTGGAATTCAAAATCAAAATACTCATCAATACAAAGAAATTATTGGTTCATATAAACACCACATGCCTCAAAACTTAAATTGGAGTGTCTGCAATCGATTGTACGTCTGTTCGACAGTGTATTGGATATAGACTCTGTATTTTCTATAATGTACTCGTTAGTATTAGAATTAACAACCGAAATTGGAACAGACACACTGATTCCTGGAATTGCATACAATCATCATGTCGGTTGTGTAGTGTAACCGCTGATATCTAGAATTTGATTCATAGAGTTTCCAACACTATCCTCCCCCAAGAAATAATGTTTTGTCTTTACGTCGCAATGTTGTAGCCAATATAATGTTCCCAATTTGCATTATCTTATTATAACACACTTCCATTATTATATGTGAGTATTTGGGGATACGCACTGATATATAATTTGAGACATTCCATCATGTGACTTTGACTTACATAAAAATGATGATGCATATTCTTTTTGTTATTCATATTACATTACACAGACATATATGCATTGATATATGTAATCAACACATGTGATTCATTTAGGTTTGATTCACCTGCGAAACAATCGAATAGAAAACATGCATCTGCCTCACACTCATTAGCATAATCCTGAACTTGGTTTGGATCGGTTCTCTGACTGATTCGGTCAAACTTGCTATTGCCTTTATTCACCATACAACTGACTAGGGACTCTTCTCGATGCACATTGGTTTGGAGAATGTCCAGCATCTGATACAATAACATCAGAGATGTGACTAGAATTCGACTCATCCGGCGCAGAAATTAGCGTTCTTCCATCGAATTCCAACGACAGACTTCACGAGTCTGTTTAAGTTTACAGGCGGCAAACGGAATGCCAATCGCTATATACGACAAAAGGCACGTTTACCTTAACGTGGGTTTACGCAAACCCAAACAATGCAGCAAAAGCTGTCCATACAACTGCCTCCTCAATATAGAATTCTTAGTGGATACCGCCTGTCTACAGACCTGTTAATCAAAGCGGAGGTTGTGAAATGAATAGGCGAAAAGCAACACAAGTTTGAAAGCTGTTCTCGACGCTTTTAAGTGTTAACTGAGAAGTAGTAAACAACCTACTGATTACATTGTAGGTAAAAACAGTCTTTCCAGATGGATCACAACCACCAGCCTCCTTAGGTAAAACAGAAAAGCATAGTTATATCTGTGAAGTAAAAGGATTCACGTTTTCTGGTGTTCTTACATCAACTATGTGGTACACAGTTGGGGATCCATAAAGAGATCTATATGATTTTCATGTCTGCTGAACGTAAGCTAAGAGAGGAATTCAGCATTTTGACAGAATACATGTATGCATACAAGTCAGTAGTAAACTTCGGCAATAAGAAAAACGTGCATCACCTTAGTCATTCGAAGAGTGTATAAAAATAACATTTCATTTGCGATTGCCCTCCATTAAAACTCTTACACTTCAAGAAGGTATGAAGAGTTTATTAAACTTTAATGCCCATCAAGCATGTCCACTTTATATAAATCAACTGCATGTTCCGGGATCTTTTCGAGTAATATTTTTTAAGGTTGGTTTTTGCCCTAGAGAACCGTTTGACATTGCATCAGTAAAATCCAATCTACTAAACACACTCCATAGTTCATAACACATGGTCACTGGGTACTTCCTATCATTTAGCTGTTATGTGGGTCACGGTTTTCAGAAGCCTTCGGACTAAAATTCCTTCTATCATTAGATCGGGTGTCATAACGAAAAATTATTAGGATATTACTACAAAAATGAAACTCGACAACACTACTATAAGCATTGGTTTGACGACCAAACTTCACACTGTGAATGTTAAAACTAGTGGTTAAAGCAATATACAAAAACTATTCCGACACACCTAGATATGTTTAAAACCATGGAAATAATGAAAATAATCATAACGACGGAAAGAAGAGAGATATCTTGTCTCTAGACAAAATAAGAAACACGTGATTTTATGATCAGGACTTAGTGATTGGTAAATAGTGATTCATTCTAACAAAAAATAAGGCTGACAAGTTGTGTTTCATGTTTGGATGAAGTTAGCCAACTGAAGCATCAAAAATAGTCAACTAGTCTCGTGTCACATTACTCATCACATTGAGTGTGCCACAATATTTTACATGATTCAGTGGTCTCATGAATTAAAGCCCCGTATCAGTGGGTGTCTTTTTTGTACACCTTTAATTGCCGCCAACACTAATTACATATGTATTTGTATTCTAGAATTTGGAGCCTAACAATAAGCGGAAATCTTTCAGACCAATCTTTGATACAGATGAAGACTCATTTGGGATATCCGGGACTCATTAATTTCTATTGCTAATACAACATTCACAACCTAAGGACCATAGGATTTTAACGACTGAGTATATTGAAATCAGATTTCTGTACCCCATTACATATTTGAGAGCCGTGACTGACAGGATCATATCTAACTTTTCTATTAAATTACTTCAGCTAAGATTAAACATGGTTAACCAATGGTAGTGGAACATATGACGCAGATCATTAGACATCAATGTGCGTTGCAAACTAACCTATCAAGACAAATATGCATACACATTGTAGGAAAACTCGACTACACAGACGAATAATTCAAATTTAGATTCATAAATCCCAATAAAATAACTCAAGGTTAGGTAAATAGTTATGATAAGTGATGCTTTCGATTTTAAAAATTGGATTACGTTACTGTAACTCTGTAGGTGTACTTTAGTAACTTCAATACTAAGTATCTTAATCCGTGAAAAGCATTTCGCAGCTGCAAGTTATATTTAGCCACGATAAGGCCTTTACAGAGATTGAGCATGCAACTCCACCATCAAACACACGGAAAAACATAATTTTATGTTAAATCCTCCAATGTTTATGCATTAAAACAATTCAAAGCACAACAAACGAATGGCGCCTAGGGTCAGGTTCCTGTACAAAACAGTGAAATTAGAAGATTCGAAAAGGAAAAAGAAAACACTGTTTAAACATATATTCTGTCTTTGAAATTAATTCTGAAATCTTAACAAAATTAGAGCAATATAAGTTTACGATTAATTGAGAAATCCAACAGGTATTATTTATCACATGTGGTTTTTAACATAAAACATGAAGTCACATTTTTTCACAAAGATGTGAAAAGATGAATGCTAAGACGTTGACTACCTACTTAGGCCAAAAACTATACAAACATGAATAATTCCCTTTATCTTGTAGAGATATATACAGATTTCAAGAAATTACTTAATGTGGATTTATGAAGCATATTAGTTTTAAATGACTTCTAAATAATTAAGAAAAGGAATTGGAGATGATATTTAATTAATTAGTCACCGAAAAACAAAGATTATTTGTCATTCTTTAGGTGTATGTTGAATAAACTAACGGCTGATTAGCCGGGAATTTCAATGATTACGTATTGCGATAGAACAGGGCAAAAATAACTTCACAGCTAGTTATGACAAGATGCATAACACACAACTATATTATATTATGTAGCCAATATTTCTGATAGACGATCACAATTTGGCATATGGAGCTGCATAGCTCTATCGTAACTAGCATCATCACCATAATATCTAGCACGGAATAAGAGATTCTCCTCTGGAAAAGATAGAGAAGAAAAATAATTAAGGGTAACATCAGAGGATTTAAAGTGACTGGAAGTTGAGGTAAATTTGAGCAAGGAGACGTAAAATTACCCGAAACATTTTCTAGATATCACCATAGACCCTGAGTATCTCGTCATGTAATGGAAAAAAGTAACTGTGATATGAAAAGCGTAAGAGTTGATGGCCTGAGAAACGTAATTTCGCCTAACCAAGAATGTTCAATGGTTCCTATTTCTGATTATCATTGTCTCAGTGGTTGACTATTAACAACATTGTGAAAATCCCAACTTAGTGCTGATACCTTGACACAGGATTTAAACCGTCCAAGATTTGCAATAGCGAGCAAATCAGAGAATTCCAGTATAATAAGAGAATATGCAGATGACATAGTTTTATTTGGTGAAGACGCTGACAAAATGCAGAGTCTTCTGACCACTATAAGCTACTATGCAGGCATGTTCGGGATACGATTCTCCCTGTCCAAATACACAATGGTACTTCAGTATTGGGTTGCATCGACACCTGAACTAATGATAGGGAGTGAAGTAGTTGAGCGTGTCGACCGCTTCACTTATCTTGGGAGTCTCATCAGCCCTTGTAGTCTGGTGTGTGACAAAATCTCAGCACGGATACAGAAGGCTCGTCTGGTTCTCGCCAACTTGCGTCATTTATGGCGTAGGCGAGATATCCGTCTAGCAACAAAAGGACGGGTTTACTGTGCAGCAGTTCGTTCCGTGCTATTTTATTACAGTGAAACATGGCCGATAAGAGTAGAGGATATTCGTAGGTTACTAGTTTTCGATCATAGGTATCTTCGAAGCATTGCTCGTACATCCTGGGACCACCGGGTAAGTAATGCAGTTGTTAGGAAACGGATATTAGGTAAGGATGGCAAATCGATTGATGAATCAGTGAAACTTCATCAGTTGAGGTGGATGGGACACGTGTTACGTATGCCCAACCACCAACTGCCCGACGTGCAATGTTTTATGGTGTAGGAGTAGGTTGGAAGAAAGCTAGGGGCGGCCAGACCAGATCGTGGCACAAATCCATGAAGTCGCTGACAATTGGACTGAGCCATGTTGGTAGGTGTAGACTACCTGGTTGGGATTCGCGAGATGATAGCAACCGATGGTTAGAGACTTTGAATGACATGACTCAAAATCGTTTGCAATGGCGAAGGTGCATCCACTCTTTGTGTTCTACCAAATTCTAATCTTCTGAATTTTTCATGTCCGTATCCTTTTTCTCTATTCAAATTTATTTCACTGGATTATACTCCTTCAATAACATCTTCAACCCCTAATCTTTCCGATTACTGCTTATACTCTTACTACTTGTACTGCTATGGGATTTGATGAATACACAACTGCATCTCTGTGCTAATGTGGTATGACAACTCGAACTGATGTACGTACGTACTAAGTTCTACGTTTTGACTGATTGATTATCTTAGGCAATTAAAAAACCGCTCCATGCTCCAAAGACACGAATAGTATTCAAAAGCAGAAATTTGTTTTCGGTGCCCGTGAAAGAAATCTCTCCAGTCCGGTCACCTCTGTGTGTATCTACCTATTTGGCTGCTCTTATATATAAAGGTACATAGGTCGTAAACAGTGTTTGCTTTCAACACAGATACAAGAACCTATTTTAATGGGATTATGTAAGGGAGGGTGAAGTGATTAGAAATTCTCTCCTTAAACATTTAATCGAATCTAATCACGTTCATTAGGAAACTTTAAAAAATTCATATAAATCTTCTTATTCAACTTCTTAAAACAGTACAAGTCCTTGCCATATATGAAAGGAAGTCTGAGCTTTGTGTACAATAGTGTCTTATACCTGGCTTTAGCATATTATCATTTATATTGCTTTATTTTGGTTTCATTGATTTTGCATTTCAAAATGTATCCTCTAATTATTCCTCACACTTCCATATATTTGCTTATAATTGATTCTGATATAATTCTATTTAATTCCTCTAATACCTTTAGTTACTGGAACAAAATCATTTTAATTATTTCATTCCTTTCAAACAATAATTCACTGTTAGCTTATTAATTTTACACGCTTATTTATCTGAACATACAGAAGTTACACAATCTTTTACTGTCATTATTTACACCACATAAACTAACATTAAAACCTCTCGATCACATCATATTTATTCATTGCTCATATTTCTTTAAAGAATAAGTCCTTCAAACTCTCTCTCTCTCTCTCTCTCTCTCTATATATATATATATATATATATATATATATAATTGTACTTGATAATGTAATCACTGGAGAAACTCATTCGCTGAATTTCCTTTTCGTATCAAGATGTGACCAAAAACAATTTTAAACAACAGATTATAAGATTACACAAACTAACTACTCGGGACAAATAAGCGGACCATAGATCAGAAACTTACTATAATCTTTTTCTCGGAAACATCGAAATCGAAGGTTGCTGATATATTCCTCTTCTACTTGACTTTCTAAATGAATAATATTGCCAGAAAAGTCTTGCTCGAATGTTTTCTTGACGAAATAAGGTACTTTATGTGTTCCAGTATGACGTTCCATGTAGTATTTGCTAGAATAATTATAGCGAACACCAGCAAATTTATTTATTAGCTCTATACCAAACTTACATAGAATTTAACGTCCAAAATATAATTTTCAAAAATTTGTACTAAGTCTCTTTGGTAGTGTGCATTTGATCAACTACAAAAGCTGACGGTCTTGCAATATGCGATTATAGTGTTACAAGTGTCTCAGAAACTAACACGGTTCTAAAGCTTTAATAAGTCTACCTCAACACCTATACATTAATTTCAATAATAAAAAACTTGGATGTTTCCAGATACCAACGAAAAAACAGAAGTTCTTAAGGGGTTGTTTCGATAGTGAATAGTGACAGCAGCATTATTAAGCATCTTACTTGGAGACGACACTGAGATAAAGCTGAACGAAATGTCGTTACTAGAAGTACTCAAGCTTTAGTTTTCTAAAGAAATAGAAGTTTCAAAATAGCGAACTGTGATAGCAAAAGTTTCGTTTCATTTGGAGAACAGAACCTTATAACTTCAAAATATCCTTATACAAAACTAAACACGTTACCATTCATCAGAATAACAAGCTACAAAAACAAGATGGGAATGATGAATGCCAGTTTTCAAGTTTAAGAATGATATACCCGCAGAATCATTTTTAATCTCAAGGTCTGTAAAGCTTATGTATGAGTTTCGAAGTGACTCTTTCGTTTAACTGGCGGTTTACTCTCAGCATTACTTGTTACCTAAGAGAGTAGTGTATACCCCAGAATAGAAAATTTAGTCAAAACGACCAAAAATAGATTTGAAGTCATGTGTACAGAAGATAGGCAGAACCTTCTGTCACAATCATTTCCCATTAAAACAAACTTTATGATCAAGAATATCTTTTCAGTATTACTACTAAAAGTGAAATAGTTGAGTTTTTGAAGAACACTACAAGTACTTGTAGTGTGAGTTGATATTGGTGAACGACTACTGGGGACATTGAGAAATATTTATAAACAAGAGGAAAATAGTGTCCTTTTGAAAATTAGTATGGCTACTCAGCTAATAATTTTAGGCGTAATCGCTAACCCACTACATATGGTTCTAATATGGAGCACTATAAGAACGGGTCGAGTATACGGTTTTTCTGTGGCTACATAACTAATGGATAAACAATAGAAAAGGGCACTTAATAAGCTAATCCCCACAGTATTCGCTAAAGCAAGGAACTTGAAATCCAGCTATTTATCACTTTTTACATTTTAGGATGAAAAAGGGAGAACTACCCAAGTTGTCAAGTATACTGGGACCCAATAAGTGGTTGCTTAGGGTTTAAAGCACAAGGCTTTTATTCAGTAGATCGTAGGTCCAAACTCTTCCCCACTACTTTATTTAGGCCAGACCCAAGTCGTCAAACCTAAAGAGTGGCCCACAGCCGAGAAAGCAAGACCGTATATAGTGGATTAGTTCAATCAAGGGAATCCAAAATTTACTGTACTATGTATCAAACAATTTAGTTTCACACTAAAGCTAAGTTTTCTGTCATATATCTACTGAGTCAATCACCGGGTCGAGAATGGTATTGTTCCTCTACAAATTACAGTAAAATGTGCGATGAATTAACCAACAATGATCACACTTACTTTGATTTGGTTAGGCTGAAATATGGATCCTTTACAAAAAGATTACTGAAGAAAGACAGGCCAAACAAAATTATCAACGGGATCAACTGGACGTAAACGAAGTAGTTACTCTGAAAAAAGGGCCAATAAGAATGCTGGTGTACTAATCATAAAATCTCCTGAACATAAAATGCAAAAAAAACATTGCACTAACATCTTGTGTGTATGCCTTTTGAAAATAAAAAAATGAGCCAAAATTATTCAGAAAATACTTATTGTAGGGAACAAGAGGGTACAAAATGCCAAATAAAGAGGTACAAACGCCAAAAAAACTAGTAGAGCAGCTGTGTGTCAATTTAAAAAAAAACATTTAGAGGACTTGGTGTTTATTACAGTACGAGACCAATTTACTGTTATAGGAATGTGTTACATGTTGACGATGGAAGATGTTTTAGAGCATACTAAGAATTGCACCTTTTGAGATATCAGTATATCCCGAACATGGCCAGTGATTTTCTTGTTTAAAATTTTATGACTGCTAAGATGTATACTGAAACCACATGATGCAACCTATATTTGAGATAAAATCGCCCATATGACCTGAAAGCAGTTGAATAAGTACAGTACAGAGTTACCTAAAAATAACTTGACTACGAGCAAACCTCTAAATTTGTTTCTTAATTACACACTTATCCGGAAAGAATACTGACAACATGCATTTGGAAATTATAAACGTTACAGGTAATAACATTTGATTATCAAGCGATACATGACTAGACAGTATATGTCTGCTCTGAACTTTATAGTGGTCAACCCAAAGGCAGACCAACACAAGTAACAACTGAAAACATATATAATGAGCCTTCAATATTAGAACGGATTCAAATTTGGATATGCTGGATGAGATGATACAAGCTACATAATTTCCAGTAACGACGATCGAGAGTTGGTATGAAACATTGAGTCTGTGCTGCCTGACAGGCCTACTCAGATGAGCGGTCACAACCCCCTACGTCGGTCGCTTTAAATAAACGCTTTGGACTTGGTACACATTTGAGGACTAGTTACATTAAGGGCGAACAATCGAATAACCTAAGCTAAGACGGTGCATTATTGGTCACATCACTTTACTATAACATCCATTATTAGCCTTTAGTCCCTTCCCTAGCTATTTATACCCTGGTTTATGTCGATTTATATACTACTTTTGCCTTTCGTTTTGCACAAGCTTCATTACTTATTTTATACATTTAGTCAGTCTACAGTTAACTGTACCGAAATAAACAAATGTTAACAATCGGTAATCAAGATGTGGTACCATTGACTTACTTCACGCTCTGATTCTCGTGACCTATGAGGTCGGTGGCGATGATCACGATAGACTTGTGAGAACGGAAAGCCTCCGTTGAAAAACATGGTGAAGACATCAGCTTAAATGACTAGTTTAGTCAAAGTAGCACATTACCATCATATTGGAAGAACGTGTCCCCGTGTCGATGAACTTGAGGTGACCTGACTTGCTCTTCTTCCGCACCATATTGGTCATAACGCTGGCGTTTATCCGGATCTGTCAACACTTCGTACGCCTTCTTGATTTTTTTAAACGCTTCTGCTGCACCCGGGGCCCTGTTTTTGTCAGGATGAAACTTGAGGGCATGACTTAAACAAGTTAGGGTCGAAAGCTATCTTACAGTTTAAAAGCCTTTTTAATTTCTTCGTCTGATGCAGTTTGCGACACTCCAAGAATTTCGTAGTAATTTTTGCAAGCCAGTACTTTCCTCAACGAATCTATTTGGGTTTTAGTGAATTCCTTATCCGGTTGTTTATTTCTGGTAGATTCAGCGCTAGGATAGGGACCTCCATTTTCTTGGGAACCTCTGGTGCTAGACGAACGAGACCTAGGTTTCACTAAAAACTCCAGTCCTTGAAATCTAGTCTCATATTGAAGAACACTAACCTTCTATGTTGACTGACGGATCCAATCTCATGGCTTTCAGGAGAAACTTTTTTGCACCATCACGATCCCCCGTGACTAAACGTTTTCTAGCAATAAATACACATTTCTGCGCTTCATCCTTGTTGGCGTTCATTCCCAACTAATGACAACCGCCTGATGAAAACCCTAAATGGCGCTTCAATTAAGTGTTTTAAACAACTGTTAGACCTAATCCAAGTCTAATATATTCATATCAATTTTTCAACTTTTTGAGGACGAAGTTAGGTAAGTGATGACTAGATCGAATGCGAAATGGTAGTTTCTGTCATTAAACTAGTACTAACATCTTATTATTTTATTGGATTTCGGGTTGTCTGATCCCGCATATATGATGAGAAAAACAGTACGCAAAACAATATGGGACACACCATACTGGATGGCAGATCCATATTATCAGTTCGGGTTTGTTGGTGCAGTGAAATGCCAACAAGCCCTAGCCAAATCATTCATCAGACTTAACCACTTTTTCGTCAGACGACAGATCACTGATCTTTCAATAGCTTATTCAAATTGTTCAAATTGTTGTGGACGGAATAGAAGAAGCTTTCGCTTAACAGGCTTCCGTGTGTAATAGCATTGGACCACCAGTACCTCCAAGCAGAAACCTAGGTATATTAACGATCATAGGGGAAAAAAATTGGTAAATCATAATAAGATGTTATCCTTAGTCCTTAAGAATAGGTCGAGTTTCCTCTTAAAAGACTCCTGGAAAGTGGCTTGGACTAGCTCGGTCGACAGAAAATTCCAGCATTTGACAACTCTTAAGGAGTAGAAGTTTTGTCCACAATCCATTCTGCTATGTTAGGTCTCCAGTTTCTAGGTGTTACCCCTTAGGTTAGTATCGTGACTAAGCCTAAGTAGATATTTAAGGGGATGATCAGAAGTATTAAGGATACTGTAAGCCATTAGAAGGTCAGCTATACTTTGACGGGCAAAGCTTAAGTGCATGGTTTGCTCGAAAGGCGTTTTTGTCACATTTAGCGTAAGACTTCAACTAGTAGGGTACCAACACTCCCAAAATCTTTTTCGACTTGGGATTCTTCTGAAGAGGAGCTCCCTGAGATGTGACTGTAGTCTGCAACATATCACAGATGGACTGCTTTACACTTTGATGTGTTGAAGGTAAGTCCTTTTTCCTCTGCCCAACTTTGAAGTCGAGTCAGATCCTCCTGAAGTGCCACCATATAGTCTGGGTTGCGTATCTCTCTCCAAAGTTTCACATCATCAGCAAAAAGCAAAAAGTCAGACGATACTTGTCGTGAAGGACCCTTTACACAAATCAAGAAGAGAAGAGGTCCTGGTAATGAGCCCTGAGGGACCCCACTGGGACATTCCATAGCCTGAGAAAAAGTGAAGTTAACCCTGACCTTAAAATGTCGATCTTTTAGATATGAAGTGAGCCAGTCAATTAGAGGTGGTTTGCTACCTAACCTGTTAGGCTCATTGATAAGACATATCTGGTTGACCTTGTCGAAAGCCTTTGAGAAAATACGGTAAATGATACCAGCCTTCCCCTTGCGATCAAGGATACTTGTCCATCTGTCCACCGCAGTCAGCAGGTTGGTTATGCAAGAGTGACCCTTCCTGAAACCATGCTGTTGGGGTGAGAGGAACTTTAAAGATAATAAGTAGTCGTATATACCACCTCATATCAGGAACTCCATAATTTTAGAAGGTATAGAGAGAAGGGCCACCGGTCGGTAGCTTGGGGATTCGCTGCGTCGACCTCCTTTGAAACTTGGTGTGATGTGAGCCAGCTTCCAAATTTCCGGTAGTTTGCCTCGATTCAGCAGGTGTGAGAACATCACGTTAAGCGGGGTTGCCAGGATTGGAGCCGTTTCTCTCAGTATAGCAGAATGAACCATATCCGGACCAGGAGAAGTGTCTTTTCTTAGATACTGCAGTTTGCGGAACACCGGGTCAGCGCTCAAGTTCATTTCGGAAAGTCCTGTGCAGTTGCAGATGAAACCTTCATCAGTGTAGTTGTTGTTGGTCGGTTGAAATTTTCGAGAGTATTGTTCAGCAAAAGGGTTAGCGGCATCACCGTCATTATAGGTCGGACCATTAGGACCTAGCAGTTGGGAAACTCCGGTTTTTGCTTGTTAAAGAGAAGCCGCATAACGGAACAAGTTTTTGAATGTCATCAGTGACAAGGATGACAAGCGAGAAGTGTTCAGCGGCACGCCAGCTGGTGCGGCAGTGGTCATACTGCTTCTCTAAATCCATTTTTCCTAATCCATCCCTTCAATAGAGTTGTGTTTGTTTCATAAGGCCATTCAATCAGGCACTGTACCTAGGTACCACGTTAGATATTATTCGCAGGGTGTGACTTTTATACTTGTGCACGTTTTTTCGACAAAAGTATGCCCTACCGGTAATATTCGCTTCATCTCAGTAAGCCGTCCTCTCCAATCCTTTTTTATTGTGTCGCTATTTGCCTTATTTCCGAGTGCCGAAATTCATGACCAGACTAAAAATATGGATGGCTGAAAACTTAAAGTCGGTTTGAATCATGAATGTTTTGTGATTTTAAGTTCCAGTTGTGTAACTCGTTCGGTCAGTGCAACATGTCTACCTCGGATAACTTTTGGAAATATACTGAATCAATTTACATCTCTATGTAAATCCAAAAATTAACTGAATAAGATCTCGCACAAGGTTTGTCATTTTCTTGGATATATGCCTCATTGAATGGCTAGCTACTCCAGACCTCCAGTGCATAAAAACAAAAGTAACACAGGAGAGTTTCACTTTTTTATTCTATGATTGTCTTTTATGTTTATGATTCTTAATAACCTTCCATAGTCACTTTCACATGTAATCGTATATTCCATTAAGTTCTGGCTAAACATTTACATGGTTACGCCTTGTTAAAAACAATATGTTATGAGGTGTAATCCATGTGAAAAAGCACCTCAATTTTCGCCATAGCTAGAAAACATCGTATCAAGGTAAGTGACTTTTTACTTGGTGCTAGATGGTGAAGCACCTGAAAACGTTTCTAAAAAATGATTACATTATCTGAAATTTGTAAGCCTTAGCTTCATGTCTTAATACCATGTTCACTGATGTCTACTAACCTAGAGCCAGCGAGAGTGTTCGACAGAAGTGTGGTAACATTTATTCTTAATATTGTTGTTTGGACAGTTGTAACTAGCATCGTGTCAGTATTTTTATACTAATGAATAAACTTTCAATGCCATTGCCCGTTCAATGGTTGTGATTTGGCAGTTAGGGTGAGTTAATTACACATTGTTTCATTTTCTGTAAGGACGTTGATATCCCAACCTTAACCACATGTATCATGCTAACTTCTTTTTCAGATTATCAAACTATAATATGGGTTTGGCAAATGCCTGAATAGTCATTAGAACATTCACTAACTCACTACTATCTTGCTCTTTAAGTATATATTTATTTACGAATCCGTTTGCTGGTAATACTCCACCGGGTGAACGTTCGACGCAACTGTCAGCACACACAATAACGATGCTACTTTGCAATGAGTATTCTTCATATATCTGAACCAGCAATATTATTTAACTGCAGTATCGTAATTTGTACACTTTATCCAAAACCAGCTATAAAATGCAGTGATAAATTTAGCAATAGATAAGTAATCATATACGCTTTGTTGCTCAATATCAAGCCATGTAACCCATTATACGATGCTGGTTGATTACATAAAGATATCCCTGTACGTTAGGCTTGACAGCGCCTTTGTCCCTATCATCTACATAATCGAGCATTCCAGAGCCTGTCAAACAGGAAATTAGAAATGAAGAAGCTTTAAAAGATACTTGGGAGGTTTTCAGGATCCCATGAAGTGTTTGATCGTATCTGTTGTAGGGAGGGATTCAAAGCACAGCGTAATTAATAGTGACTCTATGTGGATGGGTCTACAAGCTTTTTAAGTTAAGGAGTACCACTATTGATGTCAACATCATTATCGAAGACCCGAGGGACTGCTTTGAGATCTACCCCTAGCTGTATATACTTGATATGTGTAAAATTCAACACCGTTCGGTCTCACAATACCAGGATATCCTTTGACTTCATTTGACTCATTTTTCAGATTGAATTATACATGAAAATTCCTCAACGGGATCGTATGCAATACTTCACTTGCAAAGTGCTGAAGCATCTAAAGACCCAGTCGCACATAACAAATATTGAAAGCCTCGTGAAGAATGTCAATTGGGAGGAAGAAAACAAAACAGGAAGCACGAAAACACATTAAAGACATCAGAGTAGTACTCAACAGTTCAGACAGCTTAAATGGTTTTGTAACTATAGAAGTTTAGTTCCGAGTCAACCAAGTATAGCCAACCTTATAGTTGGCCTTAAAAGATCCCAAATAATATCCAGAAGAAATAACATCTTTTAAATGTTGTGACTACTGAAAAGTAATGCTTTAAGAGCCTTGTGTTATACTCTAGAGGCCAGAATTATTGATTGAACTTCTTGGTGGAAACAGTTGTGTGTCAATAAGTACCACTCACCGCAATAAAAACAAAACGATACTATTAAATTCTGATTGGTATTAATTGGCTCATCTATTCGACCAGGATAATAAACCTGGTTTCATTTTGTAAGTGTATCATAATGTGACAGCATAACCCATACCATCCTTCATTAAAACCACACAGTCACCTAACCTTACCTGCCCTGCCGTGGACTTCCGAGGTACTCTTTTGCATAAACACCTTGGGAATAGAGTAACATAATGAAGACACTACGATAAGTTTGAAGTTTGCGTTACGATTACACGGTATTTTTTTATAAAGTGCTTATATATCGTTGAATCCTAGTTTACAACTCATTATTAACATTTAAATTAACCCTTCAAGTGGAATGGGTCGACTGACGAAAAAACAAGCCCGGAAAAACCCTCTTCCTTCAGATTATAACAATTCTGCTATAACCTATACCACATGCTCTTCCACTCCTTTTGAATCAGATAATAGTGGGAGTGGACGTATACCACACCTGCTACTGAATGACTCTGTCTCTAATTTAACAATGAGTTCTACCTCAAGATCTAAAAGTATCGACAATATTAAGAGTGATTTAGACACTATCATAAGCAACTAAGCAATATACGTTCTAAAGTGGAGTCATATACGGGCTCCTTACTAAAACATGATGATCTTAAGCAAGAACTAAAGACACTGTCACCCCTTAAACAGCCATTGTCAAAGGATGTAGTTCCTGCGGAATTTGAAGACAGGATCAAAGTAGAATCTGTTACCGACTTTATCGCTAGTGAATTTACTAGGCGAATAATCTCTCGAAATAATGTGATCATCTATAATATACGTGACAAAGTCGCCATTAAATCTGTTAGGAATTCGATATTAAAGGCAGCTAACCTCCAAGACAGTGCATGCCAATGTATTCGACTTAATAAAAAGCACCTGAAATACTCGTGCCGTATCTTGTTTAGATTGTATTCCCATTTATTTGCTGAAGAGTTGAAAGATTCCGAACAGCTAATCTGCCCGCTTACGAAGTTTAAAAACGATCGTATAGTCTCAGATAAAACCACCAACCAAAGACTAACGCAAAAGCGTACCTCAAACGAAAATAACATTATTGAGATCACAACAAACCCCGTTGCCCCAGCAGCTGAACCCACTGGTGCAGCTAATCTATCTCATGTTAGCCAGCACATCGAGTTACCAATGCAGAGTGCTAGGCTGTCCCTCATACCTGTAGTTAAAACACATAACCAATGTATATCTAATGGAGGCGCCAATGCGATATCTCCCATTGTGTTATCAGAAGCCAATAATCAAACACCTAATTCTAATGTGAAGGCTACTAAAAACATTGTTAAAACCAAAAAGTTTATACCAGTTAAGAAAGTATATACAAAACCTGGTTGTAGACCGAATGCCAAAAATATTACAATGGCCTTACCAAACAAAAATATACTTTCTGAAACTATGCTTTCCCCTACATACCGTGGGGAAGGTTATGAGGAGATGCTTAGTTCAAATGTTGCACGAGACGGTCACTACAACCATTGTGTGGGCAGGCCTACTATTAGACAGACGGCAATGAACCAACGTGCCCCGTGGTTACCTTAAATGTTTTAAATATAAAACCTGCAAGATTTAACTCTTCTCATCACTTTATCAATAGGGAAGATAGAATACTAGCTTACGCACCATCAACTCAACCCCAACTACCAGGCGTCTTAACTGTCCACCAAGACAATTCCAACAAATTAATCCACCCTACCAAAATAATGATTTTTTTCCCGCCTCCACAAATCACTTGTTCTTATGGCACTACAATTCATTCAAGCTACAGCCCATACAATCAGATGGACACGTTAAACCATAGTCCAGGCAAATCTAGAACACATACCATCGATAGGGATGCTCTCGGTTTTTTACACTCCATACTCCCTTCTTAAACGTATAACTTATTAACGCACGTTCACTTCTGAACAAAATTTCAGCCTTGAGAACCTTAGTTTTTCTAACCAAGCCTGCTTTTATACTTATCACTGAAACGTGGTGCTACCCAGCAGTATCCGATTCAGAATTAAATATCCAGAACTATCTACTATATCGCTGTGAAAGAGAAACTAAGCGAGGAGGCGGTTGTCTTATATTTGTTTTTGATACCCTAACAACTAACAAAGTTGAAGACAGTGTCTTGAATAGTTTACCAGAATTGGTCCGGATATCAATCAACACCCTGAATCATAGTCTACTCCTAGGATGTATATACAGAGCTCCTGATAGTTCGGATTATGTGAATGATCTTATTATCAATGCATTTATACACGCATCTGCACTAAACTTCAGTGCTAAGGTTATCACTGATGATTTCAATTATCCTGGAATTGACTGGAGTACCGGTAGTTGTCAGTCAAGTGATGATGAATTTTCGGCGACCCTTAACATGCACTGCTGGTCACAGTGGGTTCTCACTCCAATAAGGGGTGATAATATACTTGATCTAATATTTAGTAGAAATGTCATCCCACTATCTGTACAAGTATACGACGAACTTGAAAGCAGTGACCATAAGATAGCAGCTTGTGCTCTCCCTATCTATTCCTCTTATAACCGACCAATTCAAAAAATCTACCAATATAGAGACTACAAGCATGGTGACTGGGATCTCTTGCGCTCACTGATCAAGCTCTCAAACTGGAATGAATTCTTCTCATGTGATAGTCTCATAGATGCCATAAATATATTCTATTTGACTGTTAACTCTTGTCTAGATTCCTGTGCACCAATTAAAACGTACAAGTTTAGTAAGCCTTACAAATTATATAAACCACCTAAATATCGTAATAAACTAAGACGCCTACAAAAACGTTATTTTAAGTCAAACGACTCTACGGCAGTTGCCCAAATAACAACAATTTTTAATCAAATTAAAGAGAAACATAGGTCAAAAGCCATTATTGAAGAGCTATCAGCAATTGATAATAGTTCAAAAGTGCAAAACTTAATTTTTTTCGACTCCAAATGCTGATATACCATGCATCCTGCATAATAATAGTTTTATATATGACTCTGAAACTATAGTAGACCTTTTCAGTGGTGATTTTGCAAATGGCAAAGAATCCATAAATGGCGCTGTTTCAAGAGTTATATGCGTGACTAGTAATTCAATAAAATCTATTTCCTACACATGCTTAAAAATTAGTAAGGCTTTAACTATACTTAAGGCTTCGAGAGATCAAGGAGAAGACGGGATTTCATCATTTATCTACAAGTATGGTGGTCCAGGTATTCCACTTCTCCTTAAGCTGTTTACTCTCTCTATGGAATCAGGTTTTTATCCTGACTGTTGGAAAACCGCGTACATCATATGACGTTACAAATCTGGAGATAAGACTGACATGAACATTTGTCGGCTGATAAATATTACTCCAGTTATCTCCACGATTATGGAAAAATTATTAGTGACGAACTATCCAACTATTTACTGACTGAAAAATTTATCAGTGATACGCAACATGGATTTCTTGAAAATTGATCTTGTATGACATGTCACTTTGACTTCTTGAATTCAGTTTATTCTCTTCGCAGCCAAGGATATCTAGTATTAGTGCTATACCTGGACATTTCTAAAGCATTCGACATGGTCAACCACCAACGTCTCATAGGTAAACTCGCATCTTATGGGGTCCAAAGCCCGCTACTAGCCTGGTTTGATTCCTTCCCCAGCAACCGACATCAAATAGTTAGAAATAACTCTTCATTGTCGAACGCTGTCCCAGTTAGAGGTGGTGTAATATAAGGTAGCGTCTCAGGCTATTTGCTCTTTTTAGTTTTTATCAATGATCTTAAAGTGGTGTATTCATTTTCTCCACATGAGCTGAGCAATACTCAACATTGTGTTGGCACAGAGCTTAACAAGGTAGCATAGTAGTGCTCGAAATGGCAGCTGGAGCTTAATACAGCTAAATGTGGGTGGATATGTTTCGGTGATACATCATTCAACATAGATCTTACCATAAATGGTGAAGTATTATCAAGGTTACACACAATAGCAGACTTAAGTACTCCAGCGACTTGTCGTTTACGGAACAGATAATGAAACAGACTTCCAGGTCTCAACGCCTTATAGGTTACGTAACTCGAAACCTTTTTAACAATGAATCACGTACTTTAATATACAAAGTTTCTGTTCGAACACTCCTGGGATACTGCGTGTTTATTCTTAGTAGTGCGCGCATAAAGGATAAATGAAGGCTGGAATCAGTACAGAGACGATTTACACTTCGTATTCTCGGAACTGATTGTACCTTGACTGATAATTCTAGGTGTAATAAACTCGGGCTTGACCCTTTATGGAAGAGGAGACTCAAACAAAATCTTATCTTCTTCAGAATACTTAGCAAACTATCCATTACATCCAAC
>NW_017386255.1:26495-28264 GCF_000237925.1 Schistosoma mansoni | reverse complement strand
AACACCAACCAGCCACAATGCACAGGTACGCAGCACCTCTCATCTCCACAACCGCCTCACAATTCTCATCAAAACAGTCACCATCCACGTCAACTGCAAACCTGTCACATGCATCATCACGCACATCACAATTACTAAATCATGTTCAACTCAAACATATTCCCATCACATTGAAACACAGATATATGTGAAGGAAGAATATTGTGTTGAATGAATTGTCTGCTGAATTTGCAATTGTATGTGTGAATTGATAATGCAAACTGTGGTGGTGGTGGTGGTGGTGGTGATGAGGACGCAATGCATGGTTGAAAGGATGGAGTATGAATTGAATGTGGCATTTGTGATGGTGCATGTGAAAATGCAGCGATTGCATGTGCACATTTGTCCAGCACAACCACACACTCAAATGCATCGTCGCGTTTGCTCACTGCCTCCTCAATCCACGTGTGAACAGCATTGCCACCACAAACACTCACACTAACATCATCACAACAACACCAACCAGCCACAATGCACAGGTACGCAGCACCTCTCATCTCCACAACCGCCTCACAATTCTCATCAAAACAGTCACCATCCACGTCAACTGCAAACCTGTCACATGCATCATCACGCACATCACAATTACTAAATCATGTTCAACTCAAACATATTCCCATCACATTGAAACACAGATATATGTGAAGGAAGAATATTGTGTTGAATGAATTGTCTGCTGAATTTGCAATTGTATGTGTGAATTGATAATGCAAACTGTGGTGGTGGTGGTGGTGGTGGTGGTGATGAGGACGCAATGCATGGTTGAAAGGATGGAGTATGAATTGAATGTGGCATTTGTGATGGTGCATGTGAAAATGCAGCGATTGCATGTGCACATTTGTCCAGCACAACCACACACTCAAATGCATCGTCGCGTTTGCTCACTGCCTCCTCAATCCACGTGTGAACAGCATTGCCACCACAAACACTCACACTAACATCATCACAACAACACCAACCAGCCACAATGCACAGGTACGCAGCACCTCTCATCTCCACAACCGCCTCACAATTCTCATCAAAACAGTCACCATCCACGTCAACTGCAAACCTGTCACATGCATCATCACGCACATCACAATTACTAAATCATGTTCAACTCAAACATATTCCCATCACATTGAAACACAGATATATGTGAAGGAAGAATATTGTGTTGAATGAATTGTCTGCTGAATTTGCAATTGTATGTGTGAATTGATAATGCAAACTGTGGTGGTGGTGGTGGTGGTGGTGGTGGTGGTGATGAGGACGCAATGCATGGTTGAAAGGATGGAGTATGAATTGAATGTGGCATTTGTGATGGTGCATGTGAAAATGCAGCGATTGCATGTGCACATTTGTCCAGCACAACCACACACTCAAATGCATCGTCGCGTTTGCTCACTGCCTCCTCAATCCACGTGTGAACAGCATTGCCACCACAAACACTCACACTAACATCATCACAACAACACCAACCAGCCACAATGCACAGGTACGCAGCACCTCTCATCTCCACAACCGCCTCACAATTCTCATCAAAACAGTCACCATCCACGTCAACTGCAAACCTGTCACATGCATCATCAGGCACATCACAATTACTAAATCATGTTCAACTCAAACATATTCCCATCACATTGAAACACAGATATATGTGAAGGAAGAATATTGTGTTGAATGAATTGTCTGCTGAATTTGCAATTGTATGTGTGAATTGATAATGCAAACTGTGGTGGTGGTGGTGG
>NW_017386255.1:24140-26295 GCF_000237925.1 Schistosoma mansoni | reverse complement strand
CCATCCACGTCAACTGCAAACCTGTCACATGCATCATCACGCACATCACAATTACTAAATCATGTTCAACTCAAACATATTCCCATCACATTGAAACACAGATATATGTGAAGGAAGAATATTGTGTTGAATGAATTGTCTGCTGAATTTGCAATTGTATGTGTGAATTGATAATGCAAACTGTGGTGGTGGTGGTGGTGGTGGTGGTGGTGATGAGGACGCAATGCATGGTTGAAAGGATGGAGTATGAATTGAATGTGGCATTTGTGATGGTGCATGTGAAAATGCAGCGATTGCATGTGCACATTTGTCCAGCACAACCACACACTCAAATGCATCGTCGCGTTTGCTCACTGCCTCCTCAATCCACGTGTGAACAGCATTGCCACCACAAACACTCACACTAACATCATCACAACAACACCAACCAGCCACAATGCACAGGTACGCAGCACCTCTCATCTCCACAACCGCCTCACAATTCTCATCAAAACAGTCACCATCCACGTCAACTGCAAACCTGTCACATGCATCATCACGCACATCACAATTACTAAATCATGTTCAACTCAAACATATTCCCATCACATTGAAACACAGATATATGTGAAGGAAGAATATTGTGTTGAATGAATTGTCTGCTGAATTTGCAATTGTATGTGTGAATTGATAATGCAAACTGTGGTGGTGGTGGTGGTGGTGGTGGTGATGAGGACGCAATGCATGGTTGAAAGGATGGAGTATGAATTGAATGTGGCATTTGTGATGGTGCATGTGAAAATGCAGCGATTGCATGTGCACATTTGTCCAGCACAACCACACACTCAAATGCATCGTCGCGTTTGCTCACTGCCTCCTCAATCCACGTGTGAACAGCATTGCCACCACAAACACTCACACTAACATCATCACAACAACACCAACCAGCCACAATGCACAGGTACGCAGCACCTCTCATCTCCACAACCGCCTCACAATTCTCATCAAAACAGTCACCATCCACGTCAACTGCAAACCTGTCACATGCATCATCACGCACATCACAATTACTAAATCATGTTCAACTCAAACATATTCCCATCACATTGAAACACAGTAATATGTGAAGGAAGAATATTGTGTTGAATGAATTGTCTGCTGAATTTGCAATTGTATGTGTGAATTGATAATGCAAACTGTGGTGGTGGTGGTGGTGGTGGTGGTGATGAGGACGCAATGCATGGTTGAAAGGATGGAGTATGAATTGAATGTGGCATTTGTGATGGTGCATGTGAAAATGCAGCGATTGCATGTGCACATTTGTCCAGCACAACCACACACTCAAATGCATCGTCGCGTTTGCTCACTGCCTCCTCAATCCACGTGTGAACAGCATTGCCACCACAAACACTCACACTAACATCATCACAACAACACCAACCAGCCACAATGCACAGGTACGCAGCACCTCTCATCTCCACAACCGCCTCACAATTCTCATCAAAACAGTCACCATCCACGTCAACTGCAAACCTGTCACATGCATCATCACGCACATCACAATTACTAAATCATGTTCAACTCAAACATATTCCCATCACATTGAAACACAGATATATGTGAAGGAAGAATATTGTGTTGAATGAATTGTCTGCTGAATTTGCAATTGTATGTGTGAATTGATAATGCAAACTGTGGTGGTGGTGGTGGTGGTGATGAGGACGCAATGCATGGTTGAAAGGATGGAGTATGAATTGAATGTGGCATTTGTGATGGTGCATGTGAAAATGCAGCGATTGCATGTGCACATTTGTCCAGCACAACCACACACTCAAATGCATCGTCGCGTTTGCTCACTGCCTCCTCAATCCACGTGTGAACAGCATTGCCACCACAAACACTCACACTAACATCATCACAACAACACCAACCAGCCACAATGCACAGGTACGCAGCACCTCTCATCTCCACAACCGCCTCACAATTCTCATCAAAACAGTCACCATCCACGTCAACTGCAAACCTGTCACATGCATCATCACGCACATCACAATTACTAAATCATGTTCAACTCAAACATATTCCCATCACATTGAAACACAGATATATGTGAAGGAAGAATATTGTGTTGAATGAATTGTCTGCTGAATTTGCAATTGTATGTGTGAATTGATAA
>NW_017386255.1:21629-23940 GCF_000237925.1 Schistosoma mansoni | reverse complement strand
ACCAGCCACAATGCACAGGTACGCAGCACCTCTCATCTCCACAACCGCGTCTCAATTCTCATCAAAACAGTCACCATCCACGTCAACTGCAAACCTGTCACATGCATCATCACGCACATCACAATTACTAAATCATGTTCAACTCAAACATATTCCCATCACATTGAAACACAGATATATGTGAAGGAAGAATATTGTGTTGAATGAATTGTCTGCTGAATTTGCAATTGTATGTGTGAATTGATAATGCAAACTGTGGTGGTGGTGGTGGTGGTGAAGATGAGGACGCAATGCATGGTTGAAAGGATGGAGTATGAAAAAATGTGGCATTTGTGATGGTGCATGTGAAAATGCAGCGATTGCTCGCGCACATTTGTCCAGCACAACCACACACTCAAATGCATCGTCGCGTTTGCTCTCTGCCTCCTCAATCCACGTGTGAACAGCATTGCCACCACAAACACTCACACTAACATCATCACAACAACACCAACCAGCCACAATGCACAGGTACGCAGCACCTCTCATCTCCACAACCGCCTCACAATTCTCATCAAAACAGTCACCATCCACGTCAACTGCAAACCTGTCACACGCATCATCACGCACATCACAATTACTAAATCATGTTCAACTCAAACATATTCCCATCACATTGAAACACAGATATATGTGAAGGAAGAATATTGTGTTGAATGAATTGTCTGCTGAATTTGCAATTGTATGTGTGAATTGATAATGCAAACTGTGGTGGTGGTGGTGGTGGTGGTGGTGATGAGGACGCAATGCATGGTTGAAAGGATGGAGTATGAATTGAATGTGGCATTTGTGATGGTGCATGTGAAAATGCAGCGATTGCATGTGCACATTTGTCCAGCACAACCACACACTCAAATGCATCGTCGCGTCTGCTCACTGCCTCCTCAATCCACGTGTGAACAGCATTGCCACCACAAACACTCACACTAACATCATCACAACAACACCAACCAGCCACAATGCACAGGTACGCAGCACCTCTCATCTCCACAACCGCCTCACAATTCTCATCAAAACAGTCACCATCCACGTCAACTGCAAACCTGTCACATGCATCATCACGCACATCACAATTACTAAATCATGTTCAACTCAAACATATTCCCATCACATTGAAACACAGATATATGTGAAGGAAGAATATTGTGTTGAATGAATTGTCTGCTGAATTTGCAATTGTATGTGTGAATTGATAATGCAAACTGTGGTGGTGGTGGTGGTGGTGGTGGTGGTGATGAGGACGCAATGCATGGTTGAAAGGATGGAGTATGAATTGAATGTGGCATTTGTGATGGTGCATGTGAAAATGCAGCGATTGCATGTGCACATTTGTCCAGCACAACCACACACTCAAATGCATCGTCGCGTTTGCTCACTGCCTCCTCAATCCACGTGTGAACAGCATTGCCACCACAAACACTCACACTAACATCATCACAACAACACCAACCAGCCACAATGCACAGGTACGCAGCACCTCTCATCTCCACAACCGCCTCACAATTCTCATCAAAACAGTCACCATCCACGTCAACTGCAAACCTGTCACATGCATCATCACGCACATCACAATTACTAAATCATGTTCAACTCAAACATATTCCCATCACATTGAAACACAGATATATGTGAAGGAAGAATATTGTGTTGAATGAATTGTCTGCTGAATTTGCAATTGTATGTGTGAATTGATAATGCAACCTGTGGTGGTGGTGGTGGTGGTGGTGGTGGTGGTGATGAGGACGCAATGCATGGTTGAAAGGATGGAGTATGAATTGAATGTGGCATTTGTGATGGTGCATGTGAAAATGCAGCGATTGCATGTGCACATTTGTCCAGCACAACCACACACTCAAATGCATCGTCGCGTTTGCTCACTGCCTCCTCAATCCACGTGTGAACAGCATTGCCACCACAAACACTCACACTAACATCATCACAACAACACCAACCAGCCACAATGCACAGGTACGCAGCACCTCTCATCTCCACAACCGCCTCACAATTCTCATCAAAACAGTCACCATCCACGTCAACTGCAAACCTGTCACATGCATCATCACGCACATCACAATTACTAAATCATGTTCAACTCAAACATATTCCCATCGCATTGAAACACAGATATATGTGAAGGAAGAATATTGTGTTGAATGAATTGTCTGCTGAATTTGCAATTGTATGTGTGAATTGATAATGCAAACTGTGGCGGTGGTGGGGGCGGGGGGGGGCGGTGCGGGGGGGGCGGCACCAAGCGGGGGGGGAAGGGTGG
>NW_017386255.1:19198-21429 GCF_000237925.1 Schistosoma mansoni | reverse complement strand
TATGTGAAGGAAGAATATTGTGTTGTATGAATTGTCTGCTGAATTTGCAATTGTATGTGTGAATTGATAATGCAAACTGTGGTGGTGGTGGTGGTGGTGTTGGTGGTGGTGATGAGGACGCAATGCATGGTTGAAAGGATGGAGTATGAATTGAATGTGGCATTTGTGATGGTGCATGTGAAAATGCAGCGATTGCATGTGCACATTTGTCCAGCACAACCACACACTCAAATGCATCGTCGCGTTTGCTCACTGCCTCCTCAATCCACGTGTGAACAGCATTGCCACCACAAACACTCACACTAACATCATCACAACAACACCAACCAGCCACAATGCACAGGTACGCAGCACCTCTCATCTCCACAACCGCCTCACAATTCTCATCAAAACAGTCACCATCCACGTCAACTGCAAACCTGTCACATGCATCATCACGCACATCACAATTACTAATTCATGTTCAACTCAAACATATTCCCATCACATTGAAACACAGATATATGTGAAGGAAGAATATTGTGTTGAATGAATTGTCTGCTGAATTTGCAATTGTATGTGTGAATTGATAATGCAAACTGTGGTGGTGGTGGTGGTGGTGTTGGTGGTGATGAGGACGCAATGCATGGTTGAAAGGATGGAGTATGAATGGAATGTGGTATTTGTGATGGTGCATGTGAAAATGCAGCGATTGCGTGTGCACATTTGTCCAGCACAACCACACACTCAAATGCATCGTCGCGTTTGCTCACTGCCTCTTCAATCCACGTGTGAACAGCATTGCCATCACAAACACTCACACTAACATCATCACAACAACACCAACCAGCCACAATGCACAGGTACGCAGCACCTCTCATCTCCACAACCGCCTCACAATTCTCATCAAAACAGTCACCATCCACGTCAACTGCAAACCTGTCACATGCATCATCACGCACATCACAATTACTAAATCATGTTCAACTCAAACATATTCCCATCACATTGAAACACAGATATATGTGAAGGAAGAATATTGTGTTGAATGAATTGTCTGCTGAATTTGCAATTGTATGTGTGAATTGATAATGCAAACTGTGGTGGTGGTGGTGGTGGTGGTGGTGGTGATGAGGACGCAATGCATGGTTGAAAGGATGGAGTATGAATTGAATGTGGCATTTGTGATGGTGCATGTGAAAATGCAGCGATTGCATGTGCACATTTGTCCAGCACAACCACACACTCAAATGCATCGTCGCGTTTGCTCACTGCCTCCTCAATCCACGTGTGAACAGCATTGCCACCACAAACACTCACACTAACATCATCACAACAACACCAACCAGCCACAATGCACAGGTACGCAGCACCTCTCATCTCCACAACCGCCTCACAATTCTCATCAAAACAGTCACCATCCACGTCAACTGCAAACCTGTCACATGCGTCATCACGCACATCACAATTACTAAATCATGTTCAACTCAAACATATTCCCATCACATTGAAACACAGATATATGTGAAGGAAGAATATTGTGTTGAATGAATTGTCTGCTGAATTTGCAATTGTATGTGTGAATTGATAATGCAAACTGTGGTGGTGGTGGTGGTGGTGGTGATGAGGACGCAATGCATGGTTGAAAGGATGGAGTATGAATTGAATGTGGCATTTGTGATGGTGCATGTGAAAATGCAGCGATTGCATGTGCACATTTGTCCAGCACAACCACACACTCAAATGCATCGTCGCGTTTGCTCACTGCCTCCTCAATCCACGTGTGAACAGCATTGCCACCACAAACACTCACACTAACATCATCACAACAACACCAACCAGCCACAATGCACAGGTACGCAGCACCTCTCATCTCCACAACCGCCTCACAATTCTCATCAAAACAGTCACCATCCACGTCAACTGCAAACCTGTCACATGCATCATCACGCACATCACAATTACTAAATCATGTTCAACTCAAACATATTCCCATCACATTGAAACACAGATATATGTGAAGGAAGAATATTGTGTTGAATGAATTGTCTGCTGAATTTGCAATTGTATGTGTGAATTGATAATGCAAACTGTGGTGGTGGTGGTGGTGGTGGTGGTGATGAGGACGCAATGCATGGTTGAAAGGATGGAGTATGAATTGAATGTGGCATTTGTGATGGTGCATGTGAAAATGCAGCGATTGCATGTGCACATTTGTCCAGCACAACCACACACTCAAATGCATCGTCGCG
>NW_017386255.1:17123-18998 GCF_000237925.1 Schistosoma mansoni | reverse complement strand
CAAAACATATTCCCCATCACATTGAAAACACAGATATATGTGAAGGAAAGAATATTGTGTTGAATGAATTGTCTGCTGAATTTGCAATTGAATGTGTGAATTGATAATGCAAACTGTGGTGGTGGTGGTGGTGGTGATGAGGACGCAATGCATGGTTGAAAGGATGGAGTATGAATTGAATGTGGCATTTGTGATGGTGCATGTGAAAATGCAGCGATTGCATGTGCACATTTGTCCAGCACAACCACACACTCAAATGCATCGTCGCGTTTGCTCACTGCCTCCTCAATCCACGTGTGAACAGCATTGCCACCACAAACACTCACACTAACATCATCACAACAACACCAACCAGCCACAATGCACAGGTACGCAGCACCTCTCATCTCCACAACCGCCTCACAATTCTCATCAAAACAGTCACCATCCACGTCAACTGCAAACCTGTCACATGCATCATCACGCACATCACAATTACTAAATCATGTTCAACTCAAACATATTCCCATCACATTGAAACACAGATATATGTGAAGGAAGAATATTGTGTTGAATGAATTGTCTGCTGAATTTGCAATTGTATGTGTGAATTGATAATGCAAACTGTGGTGGTGGTGGTGGTGGTGTTGGTGGTGATGAGGACGCAATGCATGGTTGAAAGGATGGAGTATGAATTGAATGTGGCATTTGTGATGGTGCATGTGAAAATGCAGCGATTGCATGTGCACATTTGTCCAGCACAACCACACACTCAAATGCATCGTCGCGTTTGCTCACTGCCTCCTCAATCCACGTGTGAACAGCATTGCCACCACAAACACTCACACTAACATCATCACAACAACACCAACCAGCCACAATGCACAGGTACGCAGCACCTCTCATCTCCACAACCGCCTCACAATTCTCATCAAAACAGTCACCATCCACGTCAACTGCAATCTTGTCACATGCATCATCACGCACATCACAATTACTAAATCATGTTCAACTCAAACATATTCCCATCACATTGAAACACAGATATATGTGAAGGAAGAATATTGTGTTGAATGAATTGTCTGCAGAATGAGCAATTGTATGTGTGAATTGATAATGCAAACTGTGGTGGTGGTGGTGGTGGTGGTGGTGGTGATGAGGACGCAATGCATGGTTGAAAGGATGGAGTATGAATTGAATGTGGCATTTGTGATGGTGCATGTGAAAATGCAGCGATTGCATGTGCACATTTGTCCAGCACAACCACACACTCAAATGCATCGTCGCGTTTGCTCACTGCCTCCTCAATCCACGTGTGAACAGCATTGCCACCACAAACACTCACACTAACATCATCACAACAACACCAACCAGCCACAATGCACAGGTACGCAGCACCTCTCATCTCCACAACCGCCTCACAATTCTCATCAAAACAGTCACCATCCACGTCAACTGCAAACCTGTCACATGCATCATCACGCACATCACAATTACTAAATCATGTTCAACTCAAACATATTCCCATCACATTGAAACACAGATATATGTGAAGGAAGAATATTGTGTTGAATGAATTGTCTGCTGAATTTGCAATTGTATGTGTGAATTGATAATGCAAACTGTGGTGGTGGTGGTGGTGGTGGTGGTGATGATGAGGACGCAATGCATGGTTGAAAGGATGGAGTATGAATTGAATGTGGCATTTGTGATGGTGCATGTGAAAATGCAGCGATTGCATGTGCACATTTGTCCAGCACAACCACACACTCAAATGCATCGTCGCGTTTGCTCACTGCCTCCTCAATCCACGTGTGAACAGCATTGCCACCACAAACACTCACACGAACATCATCACAACAACACCAACCAGCCACAATGCACAGGTACGCAGCA
>NW_017386255.1:15217-16923 GCF_000237925.1 Schistosoma mansoni | reverse complement strand
ACAACCGCTTCACAATCTCATCAAAACAGTCACCTCCAGGTCAACTGCAAACCTGTCACATGCATCATCACGCACATCACAATTACTAAATCATGTTCACTTCAAACATATTCCCATCACATTGAAACACAGATATATGTGAAGGAAGAATATTGTGTTGAATGAATTGTCTGCTGAATTTGCAATTGTATGTGTGAATTGATAATGCAAACTGTGGTGGTGGTGGTGGTGGTGGTGATGAGGACGCAATGCATGGTTGAAAGGATGGAGTATGAATAGAATGTGGCATTTGTGATGGTGCATGTGAAAATGCAGCGATTGCATGTGCACATTTGTCCAGCACAACCACACACTCAAATGCATCGTCGCGTTTGCTCACTGCCTCCTCAATCCACGTGTGAACAGCATTGCCACCACAAACACTCACACTAACATCATCACAACAACACCAACCAGCCACAATGCACAGGTACGCAGCACCTCTCATCTCCACAACCGCCTCACAATTCTCATCAAAACAGTCACCATCCACGTCAACTGCAAACCTGTCACATGCATCATCACGCACATCACAATTACTAAATCATGTTCAACTCAAACATATTCCCATCACATTGAAACACAGATATATGTGAAGGAAGAATATTGTGTTGAATGAATTGTCTGCTGAATTTGCAATTGTATGTGTGAATTGATAATGCAAACTGTGGTGGTGGTGGTGGTGGTGGTGGTGGTGGTGATGAGGACGCAATGCATGGTTGAAAGGATGGAGTATGAATTGAATGTGGCATTTGTGATGGTGCATGTGAAAATGCAGCGATTGCATGTGCACATTTGTCCAGCACAACCACACACTCAAATGCATCGTCGCGTTTGCTCACTGCCTCCTCAATCCACGTGTGAACAGCATTGCCACCACAAACACTCACACTAACATCATCACAACAACACCAACCAGCCACAATGCACAGGTACGCAGCACCTCTCATCTCCACAACCGCCTCACAATTCTCATCAAAACAGTCACCATCCACGTCAACTGCAAACCTGTCACATGCATCATCACGCACATCACAATTACTAAATCATGTTCAACTCAAACATATTCCCATCACATTGAAACACAGATATATGTGAAGGAAGAATATTGTGTTGAATGAATTGTCTGCTGAATTTGCAATTGTATGTGTGAATTGATAATGCAAACTGTGGTGGTGGTGGTGGTGGTGGTGGTGGTGATGAGGACGCAATGCATGGTTGAAAGGATGGAGTATGAATTGAATGTGGCATTTGTGATGGTGCATGTGAAAATGCAGCGATTGCATGTGCACATTTGTCCAGCACAACCACACACTCAAATGCATCGTCGCGTTTGCTCACTGCCTCCTCAATCCACGTGTGAACAGCATTGCCACCACAAACACTCACACTAACATCATCACAACAACACCAACCAGCCACAATGCACAGGTACGCAGCACCTCTCATCTCCACAACCGCCTCACAATTCTCATCAAAACAGTCACCATCCACGTCAACTGCAAACCTGTCACATGCATCATCACGCACATCACAATTACTAAATCATGTTCAACTCAAACATATTCCCATCACATTGAAACACAGATATATGTGAAGGAAGAATATTGTGTTAAATGAATTGTCTGCTGAATTTGCAATTGTATGTGTGAATTGATAATGCAAAC
>NW_017386255.1:13703-15017 GCF_000237925.1 Schistosoma mansoni | reverse complement strand
GTGTGAACAGCATTGCTATCACAAACACTCACACTAACATCATCACAACAACACCAACCAGCCACAATGCACAGGTACGCAGCACCTCTCATCTCCACAACCGCCTCACAATTCTCATCAAAACAGTCACCATCCACGTCAACTGCAAACCTGTCACATGCATCATCACGCACATCACAATTACTAAATCATGTTCAACTCAAACATATTCCCATCACATTGAAACACAGATATATGTGAAGGAAGAATATTGTGTTGAATGAATTGTCTGCTGACTTTGCAATTGTATGTGTGAATTGATAATGCAAACTGTGTTGGTGGTGGTGGTGGTGGTGTTGGTGGTGATGAGGACGCAATGCATGGTTGAAAAGGATGGAGTATGAATTGAATGTGGTATTTGTGATGGTGCATGTGAAAATGCAGCGATTGCATGTGCACATTTGTCCAGCACAACCACACACTCAAATGCATCGTCGCGTTTGCTCACTGCCTCTTCAATCCACGTGTGAACAGCATTGCAACCACAAACACTCACACTAACATCATCACAACAACACCAACCAGCCACAATGCACAGGTACGCAGCACCTCTCATCTCCACAACCGCCTCACAATTCTCATCAAAACAGTCACCATCCACGTCAACTGCAAACCTGTCACATGCATCATCACGCACATCACAATTACTAAATCATGTTCAACTCAAACATATTCCCATCACATTGAAACACAGATATATGTGAAGGAAGAATATTGTGTTGAATGAATTGTCTGCTGAATTTGCAATTGTATGTGTGAATTGATAATGCAAACTGGTGGTGGTGGTGGTGGTGTTGGTGGTGATGAGGACGCAATGCATGGTTGAAAGGATGGAGTATGAATTGAATGTGGTATTTGTGATGGTGCATGTGAAAATGCAGCGATTGCATGTGCACATTTGTCCAGCACAACCACACACTCAAATGCATCGTCGCGTTTGCTCACTGCCTCTTCAATCCACGTGTGAACAGCATTGCCACCACAAACACTCACACTAACATCATCACAACAACACCAACCAGCCACAATGCACAGGTACGCAGCACCTCTCATCTCCACAACCGCCTCACAATTCTCATCAAAACAGTCACCATCCACGTCAACTGCAAACCTGTCACATGCATCATCACGCACATCACAATTACTAAATCATGTTCAACTCAAACATATTCCCATCACATTGAAACACAGATATATGTGAAGGAAGAATATTGTGTTGAATGAATTGTCTGCTGAATTTGCAATTGTATGTGTGGAGAGATAATGCAAACTGTG
>NW_017386255.1:8335-13503 GCF_000237925.1 Schistosoma mansoni | reverse complement strand
GCAGCGATTGCATGTGCACATTTGTCCAGCACAACCACACACTCAAATGCATCGTCGCGTTTGCTCACTGCCTCCTCAATCCACGTGTGAACAGCATTGCCACCACAAACACTCACACTAACATCATCACAACAACACCAACCAGCCACAATGCACAGGTACGCAGCACCTCTCATCTCCACAACCGCCTCACAATTCTCATCAAAACAGTCACCATCCACGTCAACTGCAAACCTGTCACATGCATCATCACGCACATCACAATTACTAAATCATGTTCAACTCAAACATATTCCCATCACATTGAAACACAGATATATGTGAAGGAAGAATATTGTGTTGAATGAATTGTCTGCTGAATTTGCAATTGTATGTGTGAATTGATAATGCAAACTGTGGTGGTGGTGGTGGTGGTGGTGGTGGTGATGAGGACGCAATGCATGGTTGAAAGGATGGAGTATGAATTGAATGTGGCATTTGTGATGGTGCATGTGAAAATGCAGCGATTGCATGTGCACATTTGTCCAGCACAACCACACACTCAAATGCATCGTCGCGTTTGCTCACTGCCTCCTCAATCCACGTGTGAACAGCATTGCCACCACAAACACTCACACTAACATCATCACAACAACACCAACCAGCCACAATGCACAGGTACGCAGCACCTCTCATCTCCACAACCGCCTCACAATTCTCATCAAAACAGTCACCATCCACGTCAACTGCAAACCTGTCACATGCATCATCACGCACATCACAATTACTAAATCATGTTCAACTCAAACATATTCCCATCACATTGAAACACAGATATATGTGAAGGAAGAATATTGTGTTGAATGAATTGTCTGCTGAATTTGCAATTGTATGTGTGAATTGATAATGCAAACTGTGGTGGTGGTGGTGGTGGTGGTGGTGGTGGTGATGAGGACGCAATGCATGGTTGAAAGGATGGAGTATGAATTGAATGTGGCATTTGTGATGGTGCATGTGAAAATGCAGCGATTGCATGTGCACATTTGTCCAGCACAACCACACACTCAAATGCATCGTCGCGTTTGCTCACTGCCTCCTCAATCCACGTGTGAACAGCATTGCCACCACAAACACTCACACTAACATCATCACAACAACACCAACCAGCCACAATGCACAGGTACGCAGCACCTCTCATCTCCACAACCGCCTCACAATTCTCATCAAAACAGTCACCATCCACGTCAACTGCAAACCTGTCACATGCATCATCACGCACATCACAATTACTAAATCATGTTCAACTCAAACATATTCCCATCACATTGAAACACAGATATATGTGAAGGAAGAATATTGTGTTGAATGAATTGTCTGCTGAATTTGCAATTGTATGTGTGAATTGATAATGCAAACTGTGGTGGTGGTGGTGGTGGTGGTGGTGATGAGGACGCAATGCATGGTTGAAAGGATGGAGTATGAATTGAATGTGGCATTTGTGATGGTGCATGTGAAAATGCAGCGATTGCATGTGCACATTTGTCCAGCACAACCACACACTCAAATGCATCGTCGCGTTTGCTCACTGCCTCCTCAATCCACGTGTGAACAGCATTGCCACCACAAACACTCACACTAACATCATCACAACAACACCAACCAGCCACAATGCACAGGTACGCAGCACCTCTCATCTCCACAACCGCCTCACAATTCTCATCAAAACAGTCACCATCCACGTCAACTGCAAACCTGTCACATGCATCATCACGCACATCACAATTACTAAATCATGTTCAACTCAAACATATTCCCATCACATTGAAACACAGATATATGTGAAGGAAGAATATTGTGTTGAATGAATTGTCTGCTGAATTTGCAATTGTATGTGTGAATTGATAATGCAAACTTGTGGTGGTGGTGGTGGTGGTGGTGGTGATGAGGACGCAATGCATGGTTGAAAGGATGGAGTATGAATTGAATGTGGCATTTGTGATGGTGCATGTGAAAATGCAGCGATTGCATGTGCACATTTGTCCAGCACAACCACACACTCAAATGCATCGTCGCGTTTGCTCACTGCCTCCTCAATCCACGTGTGAACAGCATTGCCACCACAAACACTCACACTAACATCATCACAACAACACCAACCAGCCACAATGCACAGGTACGCAGCACCTCTCATCTCCACAACCGCCTCACAATTCTCATCAAAACAGTCACCATCCACGTCAACTGCAAACCTGTCACATGCATTATCACGCACATCACAATTACTAAATCATGTTCAACTCAAACATATTCCCATCACATTGAAACACAGATATATGTGAAGGAAGAATATTGTGTTGAATGAATTGTCTGCTGAATTTGCAATTGTATGTGTGAATTGATAATGCAAACTGTGGTGGTGGTGGTGGTGGTGATGAGGACGCAATGCATGGTTGAAAGGATGGAGTATGAATTGAATGTGGCATTTGTGATGGTGCATGTGAAAATGCAGCGATTGCATGTGCACATTTGTCCAGCACAACCACACACTCAAATGCATCGTCGCGTTTGCTCACTGCCTCCTCAATCCACGTGTGAACAGCATTGCCACCACAAACACTCACACTAACATCATCACAACAACACCAACCAGCCACAATGCACAGGTACGCAGCACCTCTCATCTCCACAACCGCCTCACAATTCTCATCAAAACAGTCACCATCCACGTCAACTGCAAACCTGTCACATGCATCATCACGCACATCACAATTACTAAATCATGTTCAACTCAAACATATTCCCATCACATTGAAACACAGATATATGTGAAGGAAGAATATTGTGTTGAATGAATTGTCTGCTGAATTTGCAATTGTATGTGTGAATTGATAATGCAAACTGTGGTGGTGGTGATGAGGACGCAATGCATGGTTGAAAGGATGGAGTATGAATTGAATGTGGCATTTGTGATGGTGCATGTGAAAATGCAGCGATTGCATGTGCACATTTGTCCAGCACAACCACACACTCAAATGCATCGTCGCGTTTGCTCACTGCCTCCTCAATCCACGTGTGAACAGCATTGCCACCACAAACACTCACACTAACATCATCACAACAACACCAACCAGCCACAATGCACAGGTACGCAGCACCTCTCATCTCCACAACCGCCTCACAATTCTCATCAAAACAGTCACCATCCACGTCAACTGCAAACCTGTCACATGCATCATCACGCACATCACAATTACTAAATCATGTTCAACTCAAACATATTCCCATCACATTGAAACACAGATATATGTGAAGGAAGAATATTGTGTTGAATGAATTGTCTGCTGAATTTGCAATTGTATGTGTGAATTGATAATGCAAACTGTGGTGGTGGTGGTGGTGGTGGTGGTGATGAGGACGCAATGCATGGTTGAAAGGATGGAGTATGAATTGAATGTGGCATTTGTGATGGTGCATGTGAAAATGCAGCGATTGCATGTGCACATTTGTCCAGCACAACCACACACTCAAATGCATCGTCGCGTTTGCTCACTGCCTCCTCAATCCACGTGTGAACAGCATTGCCACCACAAACACTCACACTAACATCATCACAACAACACCAACCAGCCACAATGCACAGGTACGCAGCACCTCTCATCTCCACAACCGCCTCACAATTCTCATCAAAACAGTCACCATCCACGTCAACTGCAAACCTGTCACATGCATCATCGCGCACATCACAATTACTAAATCATGTTCAACTCAAACATATTCCCATCACATTGAAACACAGATATATGTGAAGGAAGAATATTGTGTTGAATGAATTGTCTGCTGAATTTGCAATTGTATGTGTGAATTGATAATGCAAACTGTGGTGGTGGTGGTGGTGGTGGTGGTGTTGGTGGTGATGAGGACGCAATGCATGGTTGAAAGGATGGAGTATGAATTGAATGTGGCATTTGTGATGGTGCATGTGAAAATGCAGCGATTGCATGTGCACATTTGTCCAGCACAACCACACACTCAAATGCATCGTCGCGTTTGCTCACTGCCTCCTCAATCCACGTGTGAACAGCATTGCCACCACAAACACTCACACTAACATCATCACAACAACACCAACCAGCCACAATGCACAGGTACGCAGCACCTCTCATCTCCACAACCGCCTCACAATTCTCATCAAAACAGTCACCATCCACGTCAACTGCAAACCTGTCACATGCATCATCACGCACATCATAATTACTAAATCATGTTCAACTCAAACATATTCCCATCACATTGAAACACAGATATATGTGAAGGAAGAATATTGTGTTGAATGAATTGTCTGCTGAATTTGCAATTGTATGTGTGAATTGATAATGCAAACTGTGGTGGTGGTGGTGGTGGTGGTGATGAGGACGCAATGCATGGTTGAAAGGATGGAGTATGAATTGAATGTGGCATTTGTGATGGTGCATGTGAAAATGCAGCGATTGCATGTGCACATTTGTCCAGCACAACCACACACTCAAATGCATCGTCGCGTTTGCTCACTGCCTCCTCAATCCACGTGTGAACAGCATTGCCACCACAAACACTCACACTAACATCATCACAACAACACCAACCAGCCACAATGCACAGGTACGCAGCACCTCTCATCTCCACAACCGCCTCACAATTCTCATCAAAACAGTCACCATCCACGTCAACTGCAAACCTGTCACATGCATCATCACGCACATCACAATTACTAAATCATGTTCAACTCAAACATATTCCCATCACATTGAAACACAGATATATGTGAAGGAAGAATATTGTGTTGAATGAATTGTCTGCTGAATTTGCAATTGTATGTGTGAATTGATAATGCAAACTGTGGTGGTGGTGGTGGTGGTGGTGGTGGTGGTGATGAGGACGCAATGCACGGTTGAAAGGATGGAGTATGAATTGAATGTGACATTTGTGATGGTGCATGTGAAAATGCAGCGATTGCATGTGCACATTTGTCCAGCACAACCACACACTCAAATGCATCGTCGCGTTTGCTCACTGCCTCCTCAATCCACGTGTGAACAGCATTGCCACCACAAACACTCACACTAACATCATCACAACAACACCAACCAGCCACAATGCACAGGTACGCACCACCTCTCATCTCCACAACCGCCTCACAATTCTCATCAAAA
>NW_017386255.1:5820-8135 GCF_000237925.1 Schistosoma mansoni | reverse complement strand
ATCATCACGCACATCACAATTACTAAATCATGTTCAACTCAAACATATTCCCATCACATTGAAACACAGATATATGTGAAGGAAGAATATTGTGTTGAATGAATTGTCTGCTGAATTTGCAATTGTATGTGTGAATTGATAATGCAAACTGTGGTGGTGGTGGTGGTGGTGGTGGTGGTGATGAGGACGCAATGCATGGTTGAAAGGATGGAGTATGAATTGAATGTGGCATTTGTGATGGTGCATGTGAAAATGCAGCGATTGCATGTGCACATTTGTCCAGCACAACCACACACTCAAATGCATCGTCGCGTTTGCTCACTGCCTCCTCAATCCACGTGTGAACAGCATTGCCACCACAAACACTCACACTAACATCATCACAACAACACCAACCAGCCACAATGCACAGGTACGCAGCACCTCTCATCTCCACAACCGCCTCACAATTCTCATCAAAACAGTCACCATCCACGTCAACTGCAAACCTGTCACATGCATCATCACGCACATCACAATTACTAAATCATGTTCAACTCAAACATATTCCCATCACATTGAAACACAGATATATGTGAAGGAAGAATATTGTGTTGAATGAATTGTCTGCTGAATTTGCAATTGTATGTGTGAATTGATAATGCAAACTGTGGTGGTGGTGGTGGTGGTGGTGATGAGGTCGCAATGCATGGTTGAAAGGATGGAGTATGAATTGAATGTGGCATTTGTGATGGTGCATGTGAAAATGCAGCGATTGCATGTGCACATTTGTCCAGCACAACCACACACTCAAATGCATCGTCGCGTTTGCTCACTGCCTCCTCAATCCACGTGTGAACAGCATTGCCACCACAAACACTCACACTAACATCATCACAACAACACCAACCAGCCACAATGCACAGGTACGCAGCAACTGTCATCTCCACAACCGCCTCACAATTCTCATCAAAACAGTCACCATCCACGTCAACTGCAAACCTGTCACATGCATCATCACGCACATCACAATTACTAAATCATGTTCAACTCAAACATATTCCCATCACATTGAAACACAGATATATGTGAAGGAAGAATATTGTGTTGAATGAATTGTCTGCTGAATTTGCAATTGTATGTGTGAATTGATAATGCAAACTGTGGTGGTGGTGGTGGTGGTGGTGGTGGTGGAGGTGATGAGGACGCAATGCATGGTTGAAAGGATGGAGTATGAATTGAATGTGGCATTTGTGATGGTGCATGTGAAAATGCAGCGATTGCATGTGCACATTTGTCCAGCACAACCACACACTCAAATGCATCGTCGCGTTTGCTCACTGCCTCCTCAATCCACGTGTGAACAGCATTGCCACCACAAACACTCACACTAACATCATCACAACAACACCAACCAGCCACAATGCACAGGTACGCAGCACCTCTCATCTCCACAACCGCCTCACAATTCTCATCAAAACAGTCACCATCCACGTCAACTGCAAACCTGTCACATGCATCATCACGCACATCACAATTACTAAATCATGTTCAACTCAAACATATTCCCATCACATTGAAACACAGATATATGTGAAGGAAGAATATTGTGTTGAATGAATTGTCTGCTGAATTTGCAATTGTATGTGTGAATTGATAATGCAAACTGTGGTGGTGGTGGTGGTGGTGTTGGTGGTGGTGATGAGGACGCAATGCATGGTTGAAAGGATGGAGTATGAATTGAATGTGGCATTTGTGATGGTGCATGTGAAAATGCAGCGATTGCATGTGCACATTTGTCCAGCACAACCACACACTCAAATGCATCGTCGCGTTTGCTCACTGCCTCCTCAATCCACGTGTGAACAGCATTGCCACCACAAACACTCACACTAACATCATCACAACAACACCAATCTCGCCACAATGCACAGGTACGCAGCACCTCTCATCTCCACAACCGCCTCACAATTCTCATCAAAACAGTCACCATCCACGTCAACTGCAAACCTGTCACATGCATCATCACGCACATCACAATTACTAAATCATGTTCAACTCAAACATATTCCCATCACATTGAAACACAGATATATGTGAAGGAAGAATATTGTGTTGAATGAATTGTCTGCTGAATTTGCAATTGTATGTGTGAATTGATAATGCAAACTGTGGTGGTGGTGGTGGTGGTGGTGTTGATGATGACAATGACGACACGCATGATGGATGAGACGGAGTAGGATGTGATTGTGGCGTTGGTGATGATGCATGTGAAGATGCAGCAATTGCATGTGGGCCTTTGTCCACCACAACCACAAACCCAAATGCATCGTCGC
>NW_017386255.1:2071-5620 GCF_000237925.1 Schistosoma mansoni | reverse complement strand
TGATAATGCAAACTGTGGTGGTGGTGGTGGTGGTGGTGGTGGTGGTGATGATGAGGACGCAATGCATGGTTGAAAGGATGGAGTATGAATTGAATGTGGCATTTGTGATGGTGCATGTGAAAATGCAGCGATTGCATGTGCACATTTGTCCAGCACAACCACACACTCAAATGCATCGTCGCGTTTGCTCACTGCCTCCTCAATCCACGTGTGAACAGCATTGCCACCACAAACACTCACACTAACATCATCACAACAACACCAACCAGCCACAATGCACAGGTACGCAGCACCTCTCATCTCCACAACCGCCTCACAATTCTCATCAAAACAGTCACCATCCACGTCAACTGCAAACCTGTCACATGCATCATCACGCACATCACAATTACTAAATCATGTTCAACTCAAACATATTCCCATCACATTGAAACACAGATATATGTGAAGGAAGAATATTGTGTTGAATGAATTGTCTGCTGAATTTGCAATTGTATGTGTGAATTGATAATGCAAACTGTGGTGGTGGTGGTGGTGGTGGTGGTGGTGATGATGAGGACGCAATGCATGGTTGAAAGGATGGAGTATGAATTGAATGTGGCATTTGTGATGGTGCATGTGAAAATGCAGCGATTGCATGTGCACATTTGTCCAGCACAACCACACACTCAAATGCATCGTCGCGTTTGCTCACTGCCTCCTCAATCCACGTGTGAACAGCATTGCCACCACAAACACTCACACTAACATCATCACAACAACACCAACCAGCCACAATGCACAGGTACGCAGCACCTCTCATCTCCACAACCGCCTCACAATTCTCATCAAAACAGTCACCATCCACGTCAACTGCAAACCTGTCACATGCATCATCACGCACATCACAATTACTAAATCATGTTCAACTCAAACATATTCCCATCACATTGAAACACAGATATATGTGAAGGAAGAATATTGTGTTGAATGAATTGTCTGCTGAATTTGCAATTGTATGTGTGAATTGATAATGCAAACTGTGGTGGTGGTGGTGGTGGTGGTGATGATGAGGACGCAATGCATGGTTGAAAGGATGGAGTATGAATTGAATGTGGCATTTGTGATGGTGCATGTGAAAATGCAGCGATTGCATGTGCACATTTGTCCAGCACAACCACACACTCAAATGCATCGTCGCGTTTGCTCACTGCCTCCTCAATCCACGTGTGAACAGCATTGCCACCACAAACACTCACACTAACATCATCACAACAACACCAACCAGCCACAATGCACAGGTACGCAGCACCTCTCATCTCCACAACCGCCTCACAATTCTCATCAAAACAGTCACCATCCACGTCAACTGCAAACCTGTCACATGCATCATCACGCACATCACAATTACTAAATCATGTTCAACTCAAACATATTCCCATCACATTGAAACACAGATATATGTGAAGGAAGAATATTGTGTTGAATGAATTGTCTGCTGAATTTGCAATTGTATGTGTGAATTGATAATGCAAACTGTGGTGGTGGTGGTGGTGGTGGTGGTGGTGGAGGTGATGAGGACGCAATGCATGGTTGAAAGGATGGAGTATGAATTGAATGTGGCATTTGTGATGGTGCATGTGAAAATGCAGCGATTGCATGTGCACATTTGTCCAGCACAACCACACACTCAAATGCATCGTCGCGTTTGCTCACTGCCTCCTCAATCCACGTGTGAACAGCATTGCCACCACAAACACTCACACTAACATCATCACAACAACACCAACCAGCCACAATGCACAGGTACGCAGCACCTCTCATCTCCACAACCGCCTCACAATTCTCATCAAAACAGTCACCATCCACGTCAACTGCAAACCTGTCACATGCATCATCACGCACATCACAATTACTAAATCATGTTCAACTCAAACATATTCCCATCACATTGAAACACAGATATATGTGAAGGAAGAATATTGTGTTGAATGAATTGTCTGCTGAATTTGCAATTGTATGTGTGAATTGATAATGCAAACTGTGGTGGTGGTGGTGGTGGTGGTGGTGATGAGGACGCAATGCATGGTTGAAAGGATGGAGTATGAATTGAATGTGGCATTTGTGATGGTGCATGTGAAAATGCAGCGATTGCATGTGCACATTTGTCCAGCACAACCACACACTCAAATGCATCGTCGCGTTTGCTCACTGCCTCCTCAATCCACGTGTGAACAGCATTGCCACCACAAACACTCACACTAACATCATCACAACAACACCAACCAGCCACAATGCACAGGTACGCAGCACCTCTCATCTCCACAACCGCCTCACAATTCTCATCAAAACAGTCACCATCCACGTCAACTGCAAACCTGTCACATGCGTCATCACGCACATCACAATTACTAAATCATGTTCAACTCAAACATATTCCCATCACATTGAAACACAGATATATGTGAAGGAAGAATATTGTGTTGAATGAATTGTCTGCTGAATTTGCAATTGTATGTGTGAATTGATAATGCAAACTGTGTTGGTGGTGGTGGTGTTGGTGGTGATGAGGACGCAATGCATGGTTGAAAGGATGGAGTATGAATGGAATGTGGTATTTGTGATGGTGCATGTGAAAATGCAGCGATTGCGTGTGCACATTGGTCCAGCACAACCACACACTCAAATGCATCGTCGCGTTTGCTCACTGCCTCTTCAATCCACGTGTGAACAGCATTGCCCACACAAAAACCACTCACACTAACATCATCACAACAACACCAACCAGCCACAATGCACAGGTACGCAGCACCTCTCATCTCCACAACCGCCTCACAATTCTCATCAAAACAGTCACCATCCACGTCAACTGCAAACCTGTCACATGCATCATCACGCACATCACAATTACTAAATCATGTTCAACTCAAACATATTCCCATCACATTGAAACACAGATATATGTGAAGGAAGAATATTGTGTTGAATGAATTGTCTGCTGAATTTGCAATTGTATGTGTGAATTGATAATGCAAACTGTGTTGGTGGTGGTGGTGGTGGTGTTGGTGGTGATGAGGACGCAATGCATGGTTGAAAGGATGGAGTATGAATGGAATGTGGTATTTGTGATGGTGCATGTGAAAATGCAGCGATTGCATGTGCACATTTGTCCAGCACAACCACACACTCAAATGCATCGTCGCGTTTGCTCACTGCCTCTTCAATCCACGTGTGAACAGCATTGCCATCACAAACACTCACACTAACATCATCACAACAACACCAACCAGCCACAATGCACAGGTACGCAGCACCTCTCATCTCCACAACCGCCTCACAATTCTCATCAAAACAGTCACCATCCACGTCAACTGCAAACCTGTCACATGCATCATCACGCACATCACAATTACTAAATCATGTTCAACTCAAACATATTCCCATCACATTGAAACACAGATATATGTGAAGGAAGAATATTGTGTTGAATGAATTGTCTGCTGAATTTGCAATTGTATGTGTGAATTGATAATGCAAACTGTGGTGGTGGTGGTGGTGGTGTTGGTGGTG
>NW_017386255.1:0-1871 GCF_000237925.1 Schistosoma mansoni | reverse complement strand
AGGATGGAGTATGAATTGAATGTGGCATTTGTGATGGTGCATGTGAAAATGCAGCGATTGCATGTGCACATTTGTCCAGCACAACCACACACTCAAATGCATCGTCGCGTTTGCTCACTGCCTCCTCAATCCACGTGTGAACAGCATTGCCACCACAAACACTCACACTAACATCATCACAACAACACCAACCAGCCACAATGCACAGGTACGCAGCACCTCTCATCTCCACAACCGCCTCACAATTCTCATCAAAACAGTCACCATCCACGTCAACTGCAAACCTGTCACATGCGTCATCACGCACATCACAATTACTAAATCATGTTCAACTCAAACATATTCCCATCACATTGAAACACAGATATATGTGAAGGAAGAATATTGTGTTGAATGAATTGTCTGCTGAATTTGCAATTGTATGTGTGAATTGATAATGCAAACTGTGGTGGTGGTGGTGGTGGTGGTGGTGGTGATGAGGACGCAATGCATGGTTGAAAGGATGGAGTATGAATTGAATGTGGCATTTGTGATGGTGCGTGTGAAAATGCAGCGATTGCATGTGCACATTTGTCCAGCACAACCACACACTCAAATGCATCGTCGCGTTTGCTCACTGCCTCCTCAATCCACGTGTGAACAGCATTGCCACCACAAACACTCACACTAACATCATCACAACAACACCAACCAGCCACAATGCACAGGTACGCAGCACCTCTCATCTCCACAACCGCCTCACAATTCTCATCAAAACAGTCACCATCCACGTCAACTGCAAACCTGTCACATGCGTCATCACGCACATCACAATTACTAAATCATGTTCAACTCAAACATATTCCCATCACATTGAAACACAGTAATATGTGAAGGAAGAATATTGTGTTGAATGAATTGTCTGCTGAATTTGCAATTGTATGTGTGAATTGATAATGCAAACTGTGGTGGTGGTGGTGGTGGTGGTGGTGGTGGTGGTGGTAATGAGGACGCAATGCATGGTTGAAAGGATGGAGTATGAATTGAATGTGGCATTTGTGATGGTGCATGTGAAAATGCAGCGATTGCATGTGCACATTTGTCCAGCACAACCACACACTCAAATGCATCGTCGCGTTTGCTCACTGCCTCCTCAATCCACGTGTGAACAGCATTGCCACCACAAACACTCACACTAACATCATCACAACAACACCAACCAGCCACAATGCACAGGTACGCAGCACCTCTCATCTCCACAACCGCCTCACAATTCTCATCAAAACAGTCACCATCCACGTCAACTGCAAACCTGTCACATGCATCATCACGCACATCACAATTACTAAATCATGTTCAACTCAAACATATTCCCATCACATTGAAACACAGATATATGTGAAGGAAGAATATTGTGTTGAATGAATTGTCTGCTGAATTTGCAATTGTATGTGTGAATTGATAATGCAAACTGTGGTGGTGGTGGTGGTGGTGGTGGTGGTGGTGATGAGGACGCAATGCATGGTGAAAGGATGGAGTATGAATGGAATGTGGTATTTGTGATGGTGCATGTGAAAATGCAGCGATTGCATGTGCACATTTGTCCAGCACAACCACACACTCAAATGCATCGTCGCGTTTGCTCACTGCCTCTTCAATCCACGTGTGAACAGCATTGCCAACACAAACACTCACACTAACATCATCACAACAACATCAACCAGCCACAATGCACAGGTACGCAGCACCTCTCATCTCCACAACCGCCTCACAATTCTCATCAAAACAGTCACCATCCACGTCAACTGCAAACCCGTCACATGCATCATCACGCACATCACAATTACTAAATCATGTTCAACTCAAACATATTCCCATCACATTGAAACACA
>NW_017386256.1:10250-26761 GCF_000237925.1 Schistosoma mansoni | reverse complement strand
ATTTGCAGGCATAGTCTGCAATAGGCTTGTTCAACAAACAGATAATTACCTTCCAATAACTCAATTCGGATTTAGAAAAAACTTATCTACAATTCACGCAATCACAACGTTAAGACACCTAATTCAAACCTCAATAGACACAAACTGCACTATAGTCTTAACCTTCGTTGACTTAACTAAAGCCTTCGATACCATTCCTAAACAATTAATAATAGACACCTTAGCTAAAATATGCCCATCAAACAATATAAATTCCTGTATAACTAAACTATTAGACAGTCCTAAAGGACATCTAAGAAATAATGAAGTAAATTCCACAATGCATAGGGGAGTTAGACAGGGTAGTAAAGAAGGTCCGGCCATCTTTAACTTAGTATTCCGAAACATATTGGAACACACAATAGATAAAACTTTAAAGGGAGTCACCCTAAGGGATCAGCATAATAAAACTTGGATAATTAAGCACTTAGAATATGCTGATGACTTATGCTTAATCACTAATACAACGGAAGAGGCTACCAAAGCCCTAAACCACCTACAACAATACTTAACCAGTATTGGTATGGAGATATCAATCTCCAAGACTAAATATATGATAATAAATAAAAAAGCTATCACATCAAATGTCAAAATAAACAACAAGGATATCGAAGAAGTAGAATCCTTCCACTACCTTGGATCTACCATAAATAACAAAGGTACTCCGGATAGTGCTATCACCTATAATATAGAAAAAGCAAAAAATGCAATAATTAAAATTAAACCAATACTTAAATCTAAAGAACTCAACCTTGATACCAAAGCCAAGATGGTGGATTCTTCAATAATCCCAATTCTTACATACGGTCTAGAATCCATAGTACTAAGAAAGCAAGATTGGTCTAGACTAGAAGCGGTGTTAAATACAGTGAGACGTATAATTTTAGGTTTAAATGTGTTATATCTGTGGCCGAGTGGATTATTAGTTGATGTGTGACTTGATGAAACCGCCTAACAAGGAGGAGCGAATTGTCGAACAGTGACACAAAACCGTACGAGCAGACTAGAGTACTAACCAGTCCTGCGATCTGCCTAGCCCAGCCAGTTTAGTCCAGAACACAAATAACAACCTCCGTGGTATCAATCATTATTCACAAGCATACGGGGTTTATATACTAACCAAACAGACCACATGTACCAAAAAATAGATAAATAACATTTGTACAATAATTGGCCAATGTGGCTGTGGATAGGGGGAAAGTAATCAATAACAATAGTTCAAAGGTCAAGATAAAGGTTATGGTAAAAGGAACACGAATACAATTAGGTCAGTTATTTAACAACTATACAATAGGAATTAGGCATATTACCTTTGTCCATAATAAACCTCAGATTTACCATTCATGATTCACCAGGGGATATAACAAAATGATAGAAAACAACTTACTGTGGAACAACTTAAACTTAAAATAAACTTGCCAAACTTAGCCAGTAAAATCATGCAAAACGGGCTACATTTATGGTATGTAGCACATAAAAGACCAAATAACCTAATGGTGAGGTCTTCAAATAGTAACTTTGAAAACCAGTACAACAATAGGAAGGCTCATACTAGAAACTGACAAACTAGACAACTACTCCAAGACATTAAGGGAATGGGTGAACACCTTCCTAGTAACTGGATAAACCAACCCAACAAGGCTAAAATCAATGCTTACCAAGAATATTTCCCAAAAATTATAGGACAACGCCAAATGAAGCATGTATGCCAAAATGCAAACTGTAACAGAAAGTTTGCTACAATTAAAGAAATGAACAGACACTTTAGAAATGATCACCAAAATAAAACTAATAATCAGTCCCTATATAGCTGTCATCTAACTCACTGCAATAAGACGTTGGGATGGTTAAATAGACACATGCAGTCATGCCACCCACAATATGAAATGAACAGACACCTTAGAAATGATCAAAATAAAACTAACAGTGTGTCCCTATATAGCTGTCCCTTAAGTGACTGTAACAAAACGTATAAGACGTTGGGTTGGTTAATTAAACACATGCAATCATGCCACCCACAATGTAACCTAGCTAAAGCTGAACCAAAAACCAAAGTTAATAAAATAAACTCCAAAAACGATCAAAATAAATGTCCATACCCAGGCTGCAACAAAACTTTACCAACTAAAAAAGGTATAATAAATCACTGCTATGTAGTACATAGGTGGTCAGCAATCACCGGACAGGAAGTAAAACCAAAGACAAAGAATAATGCAAAAACAACTATTGCGCCCCGGTAGTTGTGCCGTGCTTCGATGTAGCCTCTTCTCCAGAAGGGCCTGCTAGGCTTCACCAACTAGTTTGGCTGGAAGGGGTACCACAGGGATGGGAAGCTAAACCCGACTCACACGTCCTCGTCGTGCCTCCTGGATCATGGGACTGATTCCATGAACTAACGTGAGCGGTAACCCGGGTGGTGGAGATCGGACTAATCACCCTCTCTACCTATACCCACCCCTTGATTACGAAAGCTACAAAGAGACATTGCACAATTATACCTGGAATAAAAAAAGACAAAAAAAATGCCCAAAATTACCAAAAACTTAAATTTGGTTTATGGAATGTCCGGGGTTGTTCACAAGAGAGCAAACTCCAAGAGATTGTAGAGCAAATAGTTGAACACAAGTACCACATAGCAGTGATAACGGAAACTAGGATGGTCTCCAAAACCATCGAAATAGATAACAGTGCAACTCTATACAACTGCAACCCAAACATCAACGACTACCGGAACACCGGTGTCGGCTTCGTCGTTAGTAACCACTCAATGGTTACCGCCACTGACTTTAAAGAAATAGACGGTAGGATAGCCACCATTAAAATACGTAGTTTAGCCACTAGCCAAACTATTAACCTTATTGGCTGCTATGCCCCAACTGAGTCTTCTAGTGAAGATATCAGTAAAGATCTGAAGATATGACGGACAAGCTTATTTTGTAAATAGTTTTTAATATTATTTGTATTTGTTTTGTCAATTTTTCACTGTATGTACATTCATCATTAAATGACTGTACATGTTGTTTTAGTCAATGACCTTGAAGACACTTTCCGTTGTGATTCCAACATAGCGTGACATCTTCTTTCTGGCTATCAAATACATTAATACTCACACATCCCTCGTTCTGTTTTCATTCGAAATTGAGTTAACTTAGTTCTAAAACAAATATTATTTACATTCATAGACTGAGAAAGCGAATACATCATATCTTACTTTGGATTACAATACTGGGGAGATCATCGATACGTTTGGAATTACTAAGCATCTATAATTGTGGATTTATTGTACCAGATCAAAGTCGAACACGCATCATTTCGGGTGAACTTAAGTAAAGTCCCATTATTTATTGTATTCGTAACATTTAACTGGTATATATTAATATTACTATTGGTTGTTATTAACTTTGTTGATATCTTTTGCTTTTATATATTGTCTGGTCCGCCACAATTATTTGGTGAGCCTCGATTATTTTTTTATAGACATTGACTATATATATCTACATAATTTAGTATTATTATTAATTGGCACGACACCATTTTTTTGTTTTTGACATTATGGACTCCCCTAATAAACTTATCGATATTGATAGCCCATCAACCAACTCCTTTCATTTATCACAGCCAGAAGATAATGTTTTAAACTCAATCAACGCTATTTCTGAACTAAGATTACCAACATACGGTGTTAATAATCCCAGGATCTGGTTTGCACAGGTTGAGGCATTATTTTCGGCGAGGGGTATACGTTCACAGGCGACTAAATATGCCCACATCGTCGGTGCACTACCTATAGATGTAGCAACGGAAGTCGGTGACCTGATAGATAACGTACCAGAAACGGACCCCTATGACAAAATAAAAGCCACAGTAATCCACCGTACTTCTCAGTCTGATGAAAAACGCTTACAGCAACTACTCACCGCATGCGAGTTAGGGGACAAAAGACCCTCACAGTTGCTTAGACATATGAGACAACTAGCAGGCTCATACAAGTTAGACGAAGCATTACTTAAGCAGATGTGGTTACAAAGGTTACCATATAACGTCAGACAAATCCTCAGCATATCAGGAGCCTCTGTCAGTCTTGATGATTTAGCAGACATGGCCGATAAGATGATAGAAATATATCCCGATAGTCGCGGCGTTAGCGCGATACAATCCTCAAATAGAGAAAACATGAGCGACGCACTCAACATCTAACAACAAATAACACTGTTAACACAGCAGCTAGCATCACTGCAGGCGACTGTTTCTACCATCCATTCTCGATCTCCCAGATCTACGTCCAGAAGGAGATCAGTATCCAGACATCGTCTTAGGTCACCTAAGCGGGCAACCGGAATTTGTTGGTATCATTCGAATTATGGTGAGAAAGCACGTTGTTGCACAAAACCGTGCAACTTTAAGACAAACAACCCAATCTATCAGGGAAACGAAGTGGCCAGACAGTAACGGCGGCAGCTGCTACTGGCCAACATGTTAGCCGCCTATTTCACGTCAGGGATCACATTTCTGGCTCGGACTTTTTAGTCGATACTGGAGCAGAAATCAGCATCATCCCACTCCATCTCTCCCTCAGACAACAGACAACAAGCACTAAACTGTCCCTAATAGCGGCTAACGAATCAGTTATCAAAACTTACGGAGAGCAATCTCTTATATTAGACCTTGGGCTCCGCAGAAGATTCACATGGGTATTCATAGTTGCTCAAGTCAAACGACCCATTCTCGGGGCTGATTTTCTTAGTGTGTACAACCTGTTAGTAGATATGACCAACAAGAGACTAATTGACGTAAACACACGTTTACAGGTAAATGTTACACTCTCCAATGACAACGAGATCCATGGTGTTCGAATAATGAAACCTGTGAACAACATCTTCAACGACATTCTAACAGAATACCAGTGCATTACGAAATCAGATTACCAAAAGGAAGGTAACCCACAGCTGGTGCAACACCATATCACTACCACCGGACCACCCACTCGCGCCAGGGCTAGAAGACTCCCTCCAAACAAGTTGCAGTTCGCTAAGAGAGAATTCGAACACATGATGCAACTTGGAATAATCAGACAATCCAACAGTCCTTGGGCCTCGCCGCTACATATGGTCCCCAAGAAAGATCAGGACTGGCGCCCATGTGGAGATTATCGCCGATTGAATAACCAGACTATACCAGACCGGTATCCGATCCCTCATCTACATGATTTTTCGTTAAATCTACATGGAAAACAGATTTTTTCGAAGTTAGATCTCGTCCGAGCATACCATCAAATACCGATGGCACCTGAGGATATCGAAAAAACAGCCGTTATCACACCTTTTGGCTTGTTTGAATTCTTGAGGATGCCTTTCGGACTAAAAAACGCCGCTCAAACCTTTCAGAGATTTATGGACGAAGTAACTAGAGGTTTAGATTTTGTGTTTGTCTATATCGACGATGTTTTGATCGCTAGTTCTTCCACTGAAGAACATATTCAACACTTACACACGATTTTTGAACGTTTCAAAAGTTATAGTGTTGTAATCAACCCTTCGAAGTGTATATTTGGCGCCTCATCTCTGGAATTCCTGGGACACCACATTGATTCCCAAGGAATTAAACCGCTTGAAGATAAAGTCAAAGCCATCACCAGCTATCCAGAACCAACCTCAGTAAAATCACTGCGTCGTTTCCTTGGAACATGTAATTTTTATCGACGATTTCTACCAAATTGTGCCGATGTACTACAGCCATTGACAGATTTACTGAAAAACGATAAATCAGGTACCAAGAAAGAAAAAAAACCAAATATTCAAGCTACCTGCCGACGCCAAGGTAGCATTTGAGAAAGCTAAATCCATGATTGCTAATGCTACCATGCTCCAACACCTGAATACTGACCCCACAACACTGTTGATCCTATGCACGGATGCTTCACAAAAAGCCGTCGGGGCAGTATTACAACAGCGGGTAAACAACACGATTACCCCCATTGCCTTTTTCTCCAAGAGATTATCGCCAGCACAAGAACGTTATAGTACTTTTGGACGCGAACTCTTAGCTATGTATTTAGCAGTAAAACATTTCAACTTTTTGCTACAGGGTCGTGATTTCATCATTATGACAGACCACAAACCGCTTTGCCATTCTTTTAGCACATCGTATGACAAACATTCCCCACGAGAAGCACGACATCTTGATTATATCTCCCAATTTACCACAGATATCAGGTTTATCGAAGGTCACACGAACATTGTTGCAGATGCACTATCTAGGAGGGATATCAATACGATGGTACTCAATCATGACATCAGCCTTGAAACCTTGGCTAAGTTACAAGCAGACGATGCAGAATTAAAAGCCTGCAAAGAAAAGTCTAGCTTAGATCTCAAACCAGTACCAATTCCTTTTTCGGATGCCTTTATCATGTGCGACACTTCAACAAGCAACAATCGTCCGTTTGTCTCACACGCTTGCAGACGAAAAATATTTCAGCACTTGCACGGTCTTTCACATCCAGGCATCAGAGCAACAACAAAGCTCATTACCGAACGTTTTGTGTGGCCTAAAATCAACTCGGATGTTAAACGTTGGACACGTAACTGTCTCCAGTGCCAACGCAGTAAGACGCAAAAACACACCTACAGTCCAATTGGGAAGTTCCCTATCCCCGACAAACGCTTCCAGCACGTGCATTTAGATTTAGTTGGGCCTCTGCCACCATCAAACTCTTTCACACATATCCTCACCGCAATAGATAGGTTCACAAGATGGGCCATAGCATGCCCCATTAGAGACACATCAGCAGAAACAGTCGCTTCAGTCTTCCTTGACCGCTGGATAACTAACTATGGAGTACCATCAATAATCACAACAGATCGTGGTTCCCAATTCCAATCTGTCCTTTTCCAGGAGTTCACTAAACTTCTAGGGGTCAACCATATTAAAACCACAGCTTACCACCCAGCAGCTAATGGCATGGTGGAAAGATTCCATCGCCAATTGAAAAGCTCACTGATGGCGCAAGCTGACTCATCAAAGTGGAGCGATGCCTTACCGCTTGTACTCCTCGGTATTCGTTCAACCATAAAGGAAGACATTGGATGTACAGCTGCCGAGTTAGTCTATGGTACAACTCTAACGTTACCCGGCCAACTAGTCAACTATGAACCTACAACGCACGGCGATTCTACTCACTTCGCAAGTCGCCTATTACAAATGATGCAGAACATTAGAGCAATACCACCTCGAGAATACAACAACCCAGTCCATCTCGATAAACATTTAGAAACGTGCAAATTTGTTTTTGTTCGAGTAGACGCGGTGAAAAAGCCACTGACACCACCATATGAAGGTCCGTATAAAGTAATAAAACGCACTCGCAAATATTTCATTATCAACAAAAACGGGAACAATGAAACAATTTCCATAGACCGAATAAAACCAGCTTTCTACGAAGCCCCTCAAGCCACAGACGACAATACTGCGAACAAACAATCACTCCCATCAATTGCTAAGAAACAAGAGGAAGAGGAAAAACTTAGCACTCCACCCTCTTGTTTAACACGATCTGGGAGACTTATAAAAAAACCAAAGCGTTATGTACATTTTGCCATTAAAAAAAAAACAAACTAAAACAATCAAAGCAAACAATTATCGAGGACCTACACTATCAATCTCATCTAAAAAAATTTTTCCTTTCTACAGTGTACATAATCACATTTGTCCACAATTATTCGTTTTGTCACATTTTTTTTTTCAAAAAAAAAATTTGTTACAATAATAAACGAGTAAACTCTATTTAATTATTTATTCGTTGTACACAAAAATAAACAGTTCAATTTTTTTTTTGTGTGTGTGGGTGATTAACAGTTTTACACATTATTATCATTGTTAGCAAACTAAGATTTTAAATGACGGTATTCTCATTACTTTTGTTTGTCATGCTATGCCACATCACCGCTATTTTCACGCAATAACACACTGTATATTATTAACATACATGTCATACGCATCTCCACATTATTAATTGGTTATTATTGTAAATATTATTTCTTTTTGTATAAAATTTTTTATTATTGTTATTGTAACCAGTGTTACCTCCGGACACTCTGGGGGGAGCTATGTGGAGATATGACCGACAAGCTTATTTTGTAAATAGTTTTTAATATTATTTGTATTTGTTTTGTCAATTTCTCACTGTATGTACATTCATCATTAAATGACTGTACATGTTGTTTTAGTCAATGACCTTGAAGACACTTTCCGTTGTGATTCCAACATAGCGTGACATCTTCTTTCTGGCTATCAAATACATTAATACTCACACATCCCTCGTTCTGTTTTCATTCGAAATTGAGTTAACTTAGTTCTAAAACATATTATTTACATTCATAGACTGAGAAAGCGAATACATCATATCTTACTTTGGATTACAATACTGGGGAGATCATCGATACGTTTGGAATTACTAAGCATCTATAATTGTGGATTTATTGTACCAGATCAAAGTCGAACACGCATCATTTCGGGTGAACTTAAGTAAAGTCCCATTATTTATTGTATTCGTAACATTTAACTGGTATATATTAATATTACTATTGGTTGTTATTAACTTTGTTGATATCTTTTGCTTTTATATATTGTCTGGTCCGCCACAATTATTTGGTGAGCCTCGATTATTTTTTTATAGACATTGACTATATATATCTACATAATTTAGTATTATTATTAATTGGCACGACACCATTTTTTTGTTTTTGACATTATGGACTCCCCTAATAAACTTATCGATATTGATAGCCCATCAACCAACTCCTTTCATTTATCACAGCCAGAAGATAATGTTTTAAACTCAATCAACGCTATTTCTGAACTAAGATTACCAACATACGGTGTTAATAATCCCAGGATCTGGTTTTCATGATAGGGATCTACGGAGGGAATACTAAGCCGGCACAATTCAACGAAATTTCTGCCGACACTATTTCTGAAATAAAAGAAATGACTGAAACGGGTCTACTAAGTGTAAGGTTCAATAAATACATAGCTATTAAGTTAAGTGCAGTAATATGTGATGCACCGGCTCGTTCGGATGTTAGGTACACTGTTAATCACAACGGAAAGGCAGGTTGCGACCGGTGTGTGGTTAATGGTAGACGACTTGATGGAAGGATGACTTTCCCAAACGGTGAATATACGTTAAGAACGGACGACACTTTCAGGAATCAGACACAATATATTCACCATAAAGGTCATTCTTTATTCGAAAGTCTACCAATAGACATGATATTAACTTTCCCCTTAGATCCCATGCACATGGTTTACTTAGGTGTCACAACGAAACTTGTGACTCTCTGGATAGAATTAGGACACAAAAGACTAAAGAACATGAACTCAACGTAATTAGGACCATAAATAAGTTGATATCTAGGTGCGTAGAAAGTACTCCCTCTGACTTTCCGCGTAAATGTCGAACATTAGACTACTTATCTGTATGGAAAGCGTCAGAGTGTAGGTTGTTTCTTCTATACTTAGGCCCGGTTATTCTCCAAAATATTCTGCCTGAACCTTTGTATATAAATTTAAAATGTCTTGCTTTGTCTATGTACTTGCTTGCACATCCTAAGTTTTATAATAGGGTTACAGAATCTGTCAGGATGGATTTAAGGAATTTTCTAAGAGAATATGAATGGTGTTACGGATGTGAGAACTTGGTATATAATGTGCATTCCCTACAGCAGCCTATTGAAATTCAGGCAATTTACTGACCCACAAAATTACTTTACAGATCCATTTCCTTCCACTGACATAGGAATATTTAAATGCTCCGTAGTTAGCAGTGCTTACAGTTGGGTTTCCATCCGTGATGTTGACTGTAAATGTATGTCTATTAATTGTGTTAATCTTTTGGTTATTGTCCCTTTGTTGCACACTGTAATGTAATTGTATTTCCTTAAATTTCCTGTTATGATATCTTTAGTCTCCAATCAAGAAGTACGTAATCCTTAAGAAACAAGGCAAAAGTAAGTTCGTGATTGCATCGGGACTTTGGGTGATTGGAGAAAAACGCTGTCTGTATCCGAGGGAAAACATTGACCTTCATCTGCAAAACAATGACCTACCTGAAGAAAATTGGTCTATGTTCAAGTGCAGTATTGTTCACAAATGCGGTTAGTTACAGACATGCAAATTATCGCTTCTTGTAGAAAGTCTCAAATCAGCCAATGAATTGTTAGCAGCGTTGCAAGTGTGCTATGCTACTGATGAGAACTATCCGCCCGACGAAACTACGTTGCCCTTAAACACAGATCAACAAAAGAGGTCAGTTCAACAATCTTACTTACATTTCGTAGAAGTGCATTAAAACGTAAAGAAAGTTTTCTTTACAATTCCGCGGACATGGATGTCGCGGAGATGCAGGCTGGGAATACCCGCGTCCAATATCCAAAACTTCGGATGTTTGAGAACGTTGTCTCTCCCATTGCCAAGTAAGTATCTTTCATTTGGACACGTCTATTAAGCAGTTCGATACAATTAGACAGCTCGCCCTCCACATCCGAGGATAAAAACCTAACTGCTCAGTAAGTCATCCCTACGATCTACTTCTATTTTTCCGATTTGAAAGAATTTATACTTTGCTGCTTAAAGTGTCAGCAAGCATAAGTCAATTGAATACAAATATTAAGCTGGTACTCTCAAGGTTCACTGACCGCCAAGATCCGCGTCAATTTGACTGTGGACTATCCAGCCAACAGTTCCCTTTATCATCTGAAGAGGGACTGGGAACTTTGGACGCTTGTCGAGAGCAAAAAGACGTGAGGGACAGATTTGTAAGCACACAACATGATTTTTATCATTCACTCCTATTACAGATGGCTATGTTGACACGTCTAATGGATGATGATCCTAAAATCTCTATGCGATATACTCTGTCCTACATCATGAAACCTGAAGTCGCCATTAATTTCACGTTACTGGGTACTTCATCAAAACGAGCGATTCAGAAGTGCAGGTTTTACGGCTGCGTACGAAGTAAGATAAATAAGGTTTTTAAACCTCAGATGCACTGACTAATCGTTTCCTTTCGTCATCTATCAACGAGAAAGACCTTGCGAAACTATATGACATGGCTACGCAAAGTTATTTCCACGACATGAGAGACAGAGTCCAGAAGCGTCATCGACGGAACAAAGAACACGTATGTACGGCTTTAAAGTGATTACTGTTTTTGCATTATCTACAGGTACAGTCTTCCGTGTTCAAGGATATTACCGTAAGTTCAGCTTCAAGTACCTTGTTGTGCAAAACAAGTTTCCTAGATTTAATAACGTTTTTCTTCATCACATTTTAGAATTCACAAGAATTGTTTGACTCTCCATAGTCCAACAGGCCTGGTGGAAAGAAAGAAAACGTGAAATGCCTGGTCCGTGACAATGACAATTACATATTGAGCATTGATACTCTACCATCTGCCAACTGCTCATAACTTTGTACATAGAAGAACTTTTTGTTTTCAATAAAAATTTGGAAATTATACCATATTTTACGTACTTTACATTACTCGTGTACTGTGTTGTGGGAATGAAAGCGAACACAGGAGGCGGTTGCGGCAAATGCATTAGTGTGTATGTAGTGGAAAAAGTAGTCAATGTAGCGGATATTTAAGGTAGAAGTCGGAAATCTGTCCGATATTTACGATATAAATCGTTGGATATTTAGGGTGAAAATCGGAAATTCGTCGGATATTTAGAGGAAAAGTCGGCTATTCGTCGGATATTTAGGGGAAAAATCGGAAATTTAGCGACATTTGAAAAACAGCGACAGAAAGGGGAAATTCCGCTTTATTTCCCCCGGACAGGCGTTAAAGCAGACATTTTGGCGCATTTCCCCTTTACTTACGACTTATTTTCCAATGCATTTTCCGCTTTATTTCCCCTTTATTGGTTGTTTGGGTTTAACTGTAATTTGTTACCTTTTGCGTTAATCATAGACACACGCTTAGGTTTGTAGTGTTAATTCTTTTGGTATATTGTCGGTAACTTTGCGTATTGTTATATTTTAACTCAGCTCTTTCGCTGAGGTCCACGAACGTATTATTCCAAGTCGCATCATGTGCTCAAATTCGGCTTTTGCAACTGGAAGCTTGTCCGGTTCGTTTATTAACATCGACTAATAAGTTGTAGGAGCTTAGGAAATCTGCAACTAATATGGGGTGAAAGACATCAGCGATAATAAACACCCAGTTTAGTTGACGTCTAATTCCCAAGTCTAATGTCAAGAGTTGTTCTCCAAATGTTTTTATTTCAGTTTTATTAGCTGCTCTCAATGAATATTTTCCACATTTAGAAATAGGTTTCTCGGCTAGCGTAACTGGGATAACACTGACTTCGGCTCCAGTGTCTACTAAGAATTTGTAGCCAGAGGTTTTGTCGAGAACGTGGAAAGGTGAGTAGTAGCATGACCAGTAACATTTGTCGGTACTACTGTCTGGTTGACACCTTTTGGCGAGGAAAATGACCTGAAAAATTTACAGGACGTAAAACACTTCCTAGCTTTGTCACCATACTTTCTGTGGTACCAACAGATGTCGTCATTTTTGTTTGTTCTTGAGTTATCTCGATTCTTACTCCCTCGAGAACTAGAGCGAGATTTTCCAGATGTGAGATTGGAAATAATTGATTGTAACGTATTTAGCTTGTTTTCAAGACTGGCAACAGTGCGTGCGTGCTGTGTACGTAAGTCGCTTAATTCAGCTGTTAAGGACGCTATGTTCGGAGTTTGAGTGCCACTCGGAGTTTGTGATATCGCCTTCACGTAGGGTGTTGTGCCTTGCGTTACTTCTAAAACTTTGTCAGCCATGCTAGCTAGACTCTCTAAATCTAAAGGCTGGTTAGAAGCGCAAAGAATATGCCGGACTACTGTTGGCAAACGTTGCAGCCAAATTTCTCTCAGAAATATATCACCAACCTTTAAAGGTCCAGCCAACTGCCTCATGTAGCGTAATAATTGAGAGGGTGACTTGTCACCTAGCTCGCACTCATGCAGTAATTGTTGTAGCTCCTTTTCATCCGAAAGTGTGGTACGTTGAATAATGGCCTGTTTCAACTGTTCATAGGCATTTGATAAAGGGACATTATCTATGAGGTCTGATACCTCAGATGCTACCTCAGTCTGTAGAATTCCAAGCACAAAAGAGTATTTCGATTCCTGTGAACGAATGTTACGACGCTGAAACTGCACTTCCACATGTGCAAACCATATACGAGGTTTTATTCTACTGAATGGAGGCACATTTATTACGTTTAGAGCGTGTAACTCTGTTCGGTCGTTATCCTGGATAATGCCTTCAGATTCGGATGAAAACACTATAAATATACAAAAAATAATCACTACCAAGAGAAAAATTAGCGCCGTAATGTTTGTAAGTGAACTCAAAACTACAATTCCGAAAGGAAGTACACGGGCTCACCAGATTACAGCGAAAACACCATCCAGCATTCCGTGGTGCATCGAATCATCACCAAGAACCAAACAGTTTCGGGACGTCCTCGTCGTACTGTTGCATTGCAGCCCCTGTAGCGAAAGGGAATCGGGTTAATATTCCCGACACTGTCCACGGAGATTGGTGTGTGTCGGGCCTTTGGTTCGGCGTGCGCCCAGCGCGGTAACGCAACCGACCTCGAAGACGTCGGCGAGAGTTCTGGGAAGAGTTCTCTTTTCTTCGTAAGGAGTGCATCCACCCCCTAGAATCGGCTTGTTCGGAGATAGGGATCTAGCTTCTGTAAAGCACCACCCTTCTTGTGGTGTCCGGAACGCTCTTGTCGGCCCTTGAAAATCCGAGCGAGGCAGTATAATTTTCGTGGCAGGCCGTACCCATGTCCGCAGCAGGTCTCCAAGGTGAACAGCCTCTGGCAATTGAACAATGTAGGTAAGGGAAGTCGGCAAATTGGATCCGTAACTTCGCGAGGAGAATTGGCTGTGGGGGCCGAGTCAGACAGGCCGAGATCAGATACGTGTCGGTCCAGTTGGGGACTGGTTTCTTTGTTGCTTTGTGTGCTTCGGTGCGCGTTGTGGTGAGGTTACTGGACTCTGACCCGGGTCGATCGTGGGTGGTTTCAGCTGTTAGTGTCGTGCAGCTAGCAACGCGCGAGGACATATTCCACGTTGCGTCAAGCGGCTGTACTTCCATGGTCTGGCGCGCGACGGCTAACTCAGAACTGGCACGGACCAGGGGAATCCGACTGTCTAATTAAAACAAAGCATTGCGATGTCCACTGATTGGTTTTGACGCAATGTGATTTCTGTCCAGTGCTCTGAATGTCAAAGTGAAGAAATTCAACCAAGCGCGGGTAAACGGCGGGAGTAACTATGACTCTCTTCCGGTGAACAGCACGCTGCTCTCCACGGTGTTCTGAGTTTTTGGTCGTTTCTTCGTTCCTTCGACGTAGTTTCCAGATTACTTCAGTCAATTCAATACTACTCAAGACGTTTATTCAGGACGTATAAGTTTTTCCTGATAACTGGCGACATTTGTCCCCCCAGCCAAGAACACCAGGTTGGGGGGATTCATATTTCTCGACAAATGTATCATCCTCGTGGTTCTGAAAAGAAATCCTAACTTCATGGATCACAAATTGGTGAATAACATTCCTTGTACAATCCTAAACATAAACCCTTTGGATTATTATTACCTTTCAGACGGAACTCTTCGATCGGTAAGTCTGCAAAGACATCTTGAATGCTTTACTATTTATTCTCGGAACGTTAATACAATATTTGTTGTCATTAGCCTTAATATTCTTGATACTATTCCTATAAATGAGTCCATTCCTATAAACACTATGAGATAATGTCTTGGACTGTACGTCATGCTGCATCTATCACTTACTTTTCACGTAGTTTGTCATCCCTTTTAAAGTTTTTGCTGTAGAAAGCTGTGCTGCATCAACTTCCTTTAAATAACTTAACTACTTTTTGTCGATGCTACAACTGTGACATAGACTGTTTAGCACGGCTTTTATCTATATATTGAAAATCCGTATCTTGTATGTAAGTCGTCCTGCATTTATCACTGACTTTTCACGTAGTCTGTCATCCCTTTTAAAGTTTTTGCTGTAGAAAGCTGTGCTGCATCAACTTCCTTTAAATAACTTAACTACTTTTTGTCGAAGTTAATGAGGAGCCCAGCTTTTTCCAAGCCCGTATTGAGTAGATTAAGTTTGTTTTGCATTCCGATTTTGGATTCCGCAAAGATCATTACGTCGTCCGCAAGCAAGATTGAGTCAATCCTACGATCGCCCATCTTTGCCCCGTGTTCGCGTGTAGTGTGTTGGATTACCTCGTCCATACACATGATGAACAAAAGCGGCGAGAGCGGATCGCCCTGCCTTACCCCTCTACCAATCGGACTAACTACGCCTCGTATAAGCGCCTTAGAGTAGGCATAAGAATTCGCGATATACGATACTAGTGGTTTTGGCGCTCCCTACGCTCTCGCCATCCGTTTAATAGTTTCATGGGAGACAGTCGAACGCTTTCGATACGTCTATCGACGTCATCACCAAGTTATTCCTAGCGAGCTGTGCTTCGCGTAGGATAGAGTGTACTGCAACGACACCCTTAAAGCAGCCATCACGTGATCGTTTGATTGACTCAGTCTTGTTTGCGGATGACGTAATGATCTTTGCGGAATCCAAAATCGGAATGCAAAACAAACTTAACCTGCTCAATACGGGCTTGGAAAAAGCTGGGCTCCACATTAACTTACAGAAATCGCGCAGCCTGACCGTCGCTGCGGAGGGTAAGTCTAAAACGGTGTGTGTCGTCCCACACACGTCATGTGCCAAGCGAGTTCGAGGAGTATTGGAAAAATATCTTCTCTAGCGAAAGCGTTACTGATGACCGTCCGGTAGTGTTCAGGTGTCCCGTCGCCTGGTCCTTGGTCGAACCGATAACTGTAACGGATGTCCAATTGGCCTTAAGATTAATGGGTAGGTCTGCACTCGGACCCGATGGAATAATTCAACGGGAAATGGATAAGCGAAAGTATGAGCGCACGACGGCGCTACTTAACCTAATGCTAGCTCTGGAATTTGTTCCAGAGCATCTCAACCTTGGGCGTATTGTGTTCTTACCAAAAAGTGAAGCCCCCTAGTGTTCAGGGGACTATAGACCTATATCGATCACCTCAGTGGTGGTTCGATGTCTGCACAGCATCCTCACGAAGCGATGGAGCGAAACCATGCCGAGCCTCCACAACCAACTGGCGTTTTTGAAACGTGATGGCTGCTTTGAGGGTGTCGTTGCAGTACACTCTATCCTACGCGAAGCACAGCTCGCTAGGAATAACTTGGTGATGACGTCGATAGACGTATCAAAAGCGTTTGACTCAGTATCCCACGACACTATTAAACGGGTTGCGAGGGCGTAGGGAGCGCCAAAACCACTAGTATCGTATATCGCGAATTCTTATGCCTACTCTAAGGCGC
>NW_017386256.1:0-10050 GCF_000237925.1 Schistosoma mansoni | reverse complement strand
TCTTTTAAATAAGGTATGTATTTACAATATTCAGTCTAGGACATTTATTTACACTCATGCTATACTATACTGATATAAAAATTGTTGCTCTGGTTGTTAGAAGGTGCATCGGTCTCATGACTTCCGAAGGAACTCGGCTTTCACCATGAGACGTCATAATTATTCCTTCTACTCCCAGGGCAGAGTTTAAATGGTTTGAATATTTTTTCTCTGGTTAGCGTTTTTTTGGCGAGTTGGTTTTCTACGGGATGGGGTCGCTAACCCCATGCCCAACCCTCCTCCTTTGCCCGGGCTTGGGACCGGCAGTAGCCCCCGGAAGAGCTACAGGCGTCACAAGACAAGCCCTCACATGGAATCCTGAAGGCCAAAGGAGAAGAGGAAGACCAAAGAACACATTACTCCAAGAAATAGAGAGATGCAATCCAAAAATTGCAGAGTTGTCACGATGTGATTAGTCAGGCAATGGTCGGATAGTCCATAGTTCGAAATATAGTGAAATGCCGAGTGGAGAAACGAGATGAAGAATTAGGTTCAGATAACCATTCAACCCTTGCTGATATCCCTAGTCAATGTCTATTTACGTCACTTAAGGGCCATATTTGCTAGAGCTTGATGTTTAGACAAGTTTGTTTCGCTGAAGCATGTAAAAGCTATCCCCAAACAACCAATAAAGGGAAAATAAAGGCGAACAAAGGGGAAATAAAGCGGACGAAAGCGTAAATAAGGGGAAATGTCGCTTATTTGCCTGCACGTCGGTTATTTAGGGGAAAAGTCGATTTTTCCCCCTTACGTCGTATATTTGGGGGATATTTGTAGACAATTTGTCGTAACGTATAGCATTTGAATGAACCGCAATAAGGAACAACATTTTGCTGAGTCTGTCAAAAATAAAGAATTATTACATTAAATTTATGAATTTCGTCATTATTACTCATGCAATAAAATACGGACACAGGCTTTCGTATGTGATGCGTTTGTACATACTTTTTCCGTTGTTTAGCTAAGGTGTTCCGATATGGTTGGCCGCCATCACAAATTACTTACACGATGCAAGTGAATGACGTGCTCTGTCTTTTTAGTTCCTTCTAACTGTTTATGTTGTTAGTCTAATAACATGAGTTTTTTAGTTGGTAAAGTTTTGTTGCAGCCTGGGTATGGACATTTATTTTGATCGTTTTTGGAGTTTATTTTATTAACTTTGGTTTTGGGTTCAGCTTTAGTTAGATTATATTGTGGGTGGCATGACTGCATGTGTCTATTTAACCAACCCAACGTCTTATACGTTTTGTTACAGTCACTTAAGGGACAGCTATATTGGGACTCACTACTAGTTTTATTTTGGTGATCGTTTCTTATGTGTCTGTTCATTTCTTTCATTGTAGCAAACTTTCTGTTGCAGTTTGCATTTTGGCATACATGGTTCAGCTGGCGTTTCCCTATTATTTTTGGAAAGTGCTCTTGATATGCGTTTATTTTAACCTTGTTGGGTTGGTTTATCCAGTTACTAGGAAGGCGCTCACCCATTTCTTTAATGTCTTGAAATAGTTGTCTTAGCCAGTTTTTAGTATGGGCCTTCCTATTGTTGCACTGATTTTCAAAGTTACTATTTGAAGACCTCACCATTAGGTTATTTGGTCTTTTATGCGCTACATACCACAAGTTTAGTCTATTTTGCATGATTTTACTGGCTAAGTTTGGTAAGTTTATTTTAAGTTTAAGTTGCTCAACAGTATATTGTTTTCTATCGTTTATATTTAGAATTATCCGTCTTACTGTATTTAACACCGCTTCTAGTCTAGACCAATCTTGCTTTCTTAGTACTATGGATTCTAGACCGTATGTAAGAATTGGGATTATTGAAGAATCCACCATCTTGGCTTTGGTATCAAGGTTGAGTTCTTTAGATTTAAGTATTGGTTTAATTTTAATTATAGCATTTTTTGCTTTTTCTATATTATAGGTGATAGCACTATCCGGAGTACCTTTGTTATTTATGGTAGATCCAAGGTAGTGGAAGGATTCTACTTCTTCGATATCCTTGTTGTTTATTTTGACATTTGATGTGATAGCTTTTTTATTTATTATCATATATTTAGTCTTGGAGATTGATATCTCCATACCAATACTGGTTAAGTATTGTTGTAGGTGGTTTAAGGCTTTGGTAGCCTCCTCCGTTGTGTTAGTGATTAAACATAAATCGTCTGCATATTCTAAATGTTTAATTGTCCAAATCTTGTTATATTGGTCTTTAAGAGTCACTCCTTTTAGGGTTTTGTCTATCGTTTGTTCTAATATTTTTTGAAAGACTAAGTTAAAGATGGCCGGACCTTCTTTACTACCCTGTCTCACTCCCCTTTTCATCGTGAAATTTAGTTCTGAATTTTTTAGATAACCCTTGGGGTCATCTAATAGTTTGGTTATACAGGAGTTTATATTTTTTGAAGGGCATAGTTTATTTAGAGTATTTAGGATTATTTGTTTGGGTATCGTATCAAACGCTTTAGTTAAGTCCACAAAGGTGAGGACTATAGTACTATTTGTATCTATAGAGGATTGAATTATATGTCTTAAGGTCGTTATTGCTTGGACTGTGGACAGATTTTTTCTAAAACCAAATTGGGTTAGGGGGAGATAGTTATCTGTTTGTTGGACAAGTCTATTGCAGACTATGCCTGCAAATAGCTTTCCTATCGTATCTAGTAAGAAGATACTTCTATAGTTGTTTGGATCGGATCTTAAACCTTTATTTTTATATATACTTATTACATCTGCATCTATCCAGTGGTCTGGCATAGTGCATGGATTTTTCCATATCTGATTCATAATTTTCAGTAGTATGTTATTTAGTTTATCACCACCTTGCTTTATCATTTCACTAGTTATGCCATTACTGCCAGGCAAATCCCGACTCAGACGTCTTCGTCGTGCCTCCTGGATCATGGGACTGTTTCCATGAACTAACGTGAGCGGTAACCCGGGTGGTAGAGATCGGGCTAATCACCCTCTCTACCTATACCCACTCCTGATTACGAAAGCTACAAAGAATCATTGCACAAATATACCTGGAATAAAAAAAGACAAAAAAATGCTTAAAATTACCAAAAACTAAAATTTGGTTTATGGAATGTCCGTGGTTGTTCACAAGAGAGCAAACTCCAAGAGTTCGCAGAGCAAATCGCTGAACGCAAGTACCACATAGCAGTGATCACGGAAACTAGAATGACCTCTAAAATTATTGATATGGATAACAACGGCTTAAGCTTTTATAACTCTAACCCAGACATTAATAACTACCGAAATACTGGTGTTGGCTTTCTGGTAAATGATCAATCTATGATAACTGCCACCGATTTTGAAGAGATAGATGGTAGAATAGCTACCATTAAAATACACAGTAAAGCTACCAAACAGACTATTTACCTTATCGGTTGCTTTGCCCCAACCGAATCTTCTAATGATGAAGTAAAGAAACATTCTACCTTAAACCAAAAGACACAATTAAAAAGCTTAAACTAAATAAACTTCCTATACTCATCTTGGGAGACTATAATTGCAGGCTAAGCCAGGACCTTCATAATTACTACCCTAACATCATAGGGAAAGCTATTAAACTTGAAACTGAAACATCAGAAAATGGCATGAAACTAATAAACTTATGTAAAACTTTAAACCTGCGAGTAATGAACTCGTTCATCACTAAACCAGAACACAGGACCCATACCTGGGTACATCCGAAGACCCAAATGGGACATGTCATAGATCTAGTGATAACAGAAAATAATTCAAAACTATTGGTCTGTGATATTCATAACAGCCGCTCCACGGAAGCAAACACAGATCATTATATGATCACAACCATACTGAAACTAAAATATCTAAACAATAATAAGACTTCTAATGATAAAAATAAACCCAAAAGAAAACAGCGTAAGGCGATTCACGTCTTGACTCCGGACTACCCAAAGATACTAAATACCTTACTCCAAAATAAATGTCAGCTAAACCAAGTAGAAGGAGCCATAACTCAAGCAGATAACAAAGCTGCACTTGGTCTAGGCATGGAGTGACGGCAACGAGTACGAGGGTCGCTGTGGCTAGCGGGAAGCCTCAGGCGTGAGCCTAGGTGAAGCAACCACAGGCGCTCTAGTTCTCGGGGGAGTAAGAATCGAGATAACTCAAGAACAAACAAAAATGACGACATCTGTTGGTACCACAGAAAGTATGGTGACAAAGCTAGGAAGTGTTTTACGTCCTGTAAATTTTTCAGGTCATTTTCCTCGCCAAAAGGTGTCAACCAGACAGTAGTACCGACAAATGTTACTGGTCATGCTACTACTCACCTTTCCACGTTCTCGACAAAACCTCTGGCTACAAATTCTTAGTAGACACTGGAGCCGAAGTCAGTGTTATCCCAGTTACGCTAGCCGAGAAACCTATTTCTAAATGTGGAAAATATTCATTGAGAGCAGCTAATAAAACTGAAATAAAAACATTTGGAGAACAACTCTTGACATTAGACTTGGGAATTAGACGTCAACTAAACTGGGTGTTTATTATCGCTGATGTCTTTCACCCCATATTAGTTGCAGATTTCCTAAGCTCCTACAACTTATTAGTCGATGTTAATAAACGAAAACTTATCGATTCGTGCACAAAACTCCAAGTTCTTGGAATTCAACCGCACTATCATATACATAGTATTTAAATCAACACTCCAGTAAATGACATATTCGCCAATATTTTATCTAAATTTCCAAAGTTAACGAAACCAGATTACAGCGAAAACACCATCCAGCATTCCATGGTGCATCGAATCATCACCAAAAACCAGCCAGTTTCGGCACGTCCTCATCATCTACCACCGGACAAGCTTCCAGTTGCAAAAGCCGAATTTGAGCACATGATGCGACTTGGAATAATACGTCCGTCGAGTAGACCCTGGGCATCCCCACTCCTCATGGTACCTAAGCGGGATCAGGATTGGCGACCCTGTGGTGATTATCGATCACTAAATAACTTAACGTTACCAGATCGTTACCCCATTCCCCATTTACACGAGTTTTCACTTACGTTACACGGTAAACAAATTTTTTCTAAAATCGACCTTGTGCGAGCGTACCATCAAATTCCAGTAGCATCTGAAGATATAGCAAAAACAGCCATCATTACCCCATTTGGTTTGTTTGAATTTCTGAGAATGCCATTTGGATTAAAGAACGCCGCATAGACATTTCAGCGATTTATGGATGAGGTCACTAAAGGCTTAAATTTTATTCTCGTTGTATATCGACGATGTATTAATAGCTAGCAGTTCATTCCACGAACATGTTGATAACCTACATCAACTTTTCGGAAGATTTCAGAGATTCGGTATAGTCATTAACCCATCCAAATGCATTTTCGGAGTCGAATGCTTAGAATTTTTGGGTCACTCGATTGACAAACATAGTATCAAACCCTTAGACGCACAAATTGAAGCTATCAAAAATTTTCCAGAGCCAGACTCATTAAATAAACTTCGACGTTTCTTGGGTATGTTTATTTTTTGTCGTCGGTTTATCCCTCACTGCTCAGATATTCTACAACCCCTAACGGAGGCATTAAAAGGCAAAGCCAAAAAGTTCACATTATCCTCCGAAGCGAAAGATGCCTTTACTGCTGCTAAAACAACAATTGCTTCTACCACCATGCTGACCTACCTCAGTTCTGATCCAGAAGCAACACTAATTTTGTGTACAGACGCTTCTCAAACAGCAGTAGGCGCGGTGCTGCAACAAAGAGTAAATAATGAAGTCAAGCCACTTGCTTTCTTTTCAAAGAAGCTGGAACCGACCCAAACCCGATACAGCACTTTCGGTAGAGAATTATTAGCTGTTTATTTAGCAGTTAAACATTTTAAACACTTACTACAAGGTAGAGATTTCGTGATCTTCACTGATCACAAACCTTTGACTTACGCTTTCAATGCCACAAGTGGTCGTTATTCTCCTAGAGAAACTCGACAGTTAGATTACATTTCTCAATTTTCTACCAACATACAGTTCATAAAAGGTGAGTCAAATGTTGTGGCAGATACTTTGTCACGTTTCGACGTTGATGCTATTTGCTCCACTAAAGGAATTGATTTGTTGGACATTGCACGCTTACAGGTTGATGATTCTGATCTTGCGGCTTGTAAACAAAATTCGAGTCTAGTATTGAAAAGTATTCCAATACCACATTCTGATTCTACTATAATTTGTGATACTTCAACTGGAATAACAGGCCATTTGTGCCAATAGCGTACAGGAAAAAGTTTTTGATTGTCTTCATTCATTATTTCACCCAGGAGTTCGAGCTACTGTGAGACTGATCGGAGAAAGATTTGTCTGGCCAAAAATGAACTCAAACGTAAAGGAATGGACCAGAAATTGTTTACAATGCCAGCGTAGCAAAGTTCACAGACATACGATTACAGCACCGTCAACATTCAATCTACCTGACCATCGTTTTCAGCATGTCCATGTTGATTTAGTTGGTCCTTTAGCTCCATCTAACGGATTTACTTACATCTTTACTGCAGTGGACCGTTTTACCAGATGGCCAATTGCATGTCCAATTAAAGACATCTCAACAGAAAATATTGCTGCCATGTTTCTTGACAGATGGATTTCTAATTTCGGTGTACCTTCTACCGTTACTTCCGACAGAGGTTCACAATTCCAATCGCACCTCTTCAAAGAATTTACGCGCATTTTGGGAATTCATCACATCACTACAACTGCATACCATCCAGCAGCAAATGGACTAGTGGAACGATTCCACAGACAAGTAAAAAGCTAATTGGTGGTACAGCCTGATGTAACTAGATGGAGTGAATTCCTACCTCTCATATTATTGAGCATACGCTCGACAATTAAGGAAGACCTTCAATGTACACCTGCGCAGCTAGTTTATGGAACTAATTTAACCTTACCTGGTCAACTAGTCACGCATAAAGGCACTTCTGTATGTACAGACCCCTCCTCCTTTTGCGAAAGACTAATGAGCCACATGAATAGCATTAAGCCTGTTGCACCTCGACCAGTTTTCTTAAAAGAGCAAATTAGCAAGCACCTAAACACATGTAAATTTGTGTTTGTCCGTATCGACTCAGTAAGACGTCCTTTACAACACCCTTATGAAGGACCCTTTGAAGTAGTAGACAGGCAAGCAAAATATTTCACAATCAAGAAGAATGGAAAAAAGGAAACAGTTGCAATTGACAGGTTAAAACCCGCTTTCATAGAGTTTGAAACACATGACAGTCGAAAGCCGTCTAAAGACAACAATTGCACAACACAGCTTCCTGCGTTTCCAGCTAATTCTTCACCTACTTCTGTGAAATCGCCAACTCAAACAATGTGTGATGCTAATGTTACAGCTCCTGCAAACTTAGTTCCTAATTCCACTACTTTACCTATTTTAAAAACTACTCGTACAGGAAGACAGGTACATATTCATAAACGTTATGTTGAATTCATTACTTAATCTTCATTTGGTCATATTCTACAGTGTGAGTAAATACCTATATGCTAAGAGTTACTCATGACATATTTTTAACTATAAGTGTATGCGTTTTACATGATGCTCATTATTAACTGTAACGATACTGTGATGTTTAAATAAATCAATGACTTCTTAGTATTGATGACTGTTGTAATTTTGAATTCCAAATACAATACATTCGTTCGGGCTCATCTAATACTTCTTGATTACATTGCGTTATTCCGGGGATTACTAGTCTATGCTACAATTCAAATACTTCTGATCATCATATTGGCGTCGCGATTGAGCCTGTGATGGAACAGTTGGATATAAATTCAGATTTTATTGCTTTTGAGGAGTACATGGAGAGGTTCGAAATCTGGGCTTTGACCAAGGAAGATGATGAAGATTTTCATATTGTGGCACATTTTCTTACATTCATCGGTCAAGAAGCCTACAGTTTACTAAAAACCTTGGCATATCCAGATAAGCCGATTTCACTCCCATATACAACTCTCAAGGAATTACTATTAAATCATGTGAAGTGCACCAGTTTTGAATGTCGTGAGAGAGCAAAATTTCATAAGATGATTCGTCAGGATAACCAGAAGGTTAAAGTCTTCATCCTTGAATTGCAAAGACAAGCTGCCAAATGCAATTTTGGTGATCAACTTCATGTACAGCTGAGAGGTCGGTTAATTGCGGGAATTAACATACCAGGTCTGGAAAAGGAGCTGTTAAGAATGCCGAACTGTTCTTTTCAAGATGCTAGAACTGTATGTATTAACTACGAAGCAGTGAATGAACTTGGTATTCAATCGATGAAAATTTCTAATACTTTGCTTAGTCGTCATGATGAAATACAATCTCAGGGTCGATCAAATTTGCGTTCGTTTAATCGTGATTTCTATTCTCGTGGAAATATGAAAGGTGATTCAACAAGGGACTGCCAAAGAAGCAACAGAGGTGAGAATAATTTTGGTAAATGCTTATCTTGTGGCAAATTTCATTCTCGTAATTCATGTGCATTTCGTAATGCTAAGTGCTTTAACTGTGGTGAAGCTGGACACATTCAGTCAGTTTGTAATACCATGCTTCATTTTGCTGTAAGTAATGCTAAGATGGATGTTTCTAATGATCAGTTATTTTTATCTAGAAGTGGTATAACGTTATATAACAGTCCAGAGTTGAATGAAACCCAGAGTCATTGGGAGACGAAAATTCCCAACCAACCAACTGATCAGATTTCTCATGTTATTGTACCAAATATGGTTTGTCTTAATGATTCACATACTTCTGATGAAATTTCCTACAACTCTGAGAATAAAATGTTGAATGAGTCGAATCATGATCAAAAACCGGATTCACTTTTAGTAGATGCTGATTTTTCTAATGATCCATTATTCTCTAATGAAACTCTTAATCAACTTGGGGAAAATATTTCAGAGAAATCGAATTCTGATATCATATCAAGTGTCAGTGGTCCTCACAATCAATTTATCTCTAATGATATTCCTAATGAATGTGAAAAATATGTTCCGAATGAGTTGAATTCTAGTCATATTTCTGATGTTATTGTGTCAGATGTTGGATACTCTTACGAACAATGTATGTTGAATAGAATCCCTAGTCAGGGGTATGATGAATCAAAGGGGATAGCAAAATTTACCGAAATAATCAGAGAACCAGTTTGCACAGGTAGAGAATCCAAATCAAGTCCAAGATTATCCTAATGAATATGAGGCAGATGAATGTTTTCTATTCGATTGTTTCGCAGGTAAATCAAGCCTAGTTGAATCACATGTGTTAATTACATACATCAATGCATATCCATCTGTGTATTCTAATATGAATAACAAAAAGAATATGTATCATGATTTTTATTCAAGTCAAAGTCACATGATGGAATACCTCGAATTATATATCAGTGTTTATTCCCAAATACTCATATACAGTAGTCGATGCGTGAGATTTGAGAAGATACTGCAAATTGGAAATGTCATATTGGCTAAAACATTGCGACATAAGGACCCAACATTATTTCGTGGGGGAGGATATTGTTGAAAAGTATATGATGCAAATTCTAAATATCAGTGGTTTCACTACACAACCGACATGCTGATTGTATACAATTCTAGAACCCAGGTGAGTCTGTTCCAATTTCCGTTGTTAATTCTAATACTAATGAGTGCATTCTAGATAATACAGAGTGTACATTCAATACACCATCGGACAGATACACCTACACTTCAATTCGAGCTGTGGCGGATGTGATGTTTAAATAAATCAATGACTTCTTAGTATTGATGACTGTTGTAATTTTGAATTCCAAATACAATACATTCTTTCGGGCTCATCTAATACTTCTTGATTACATTGCGTTATTCCGGGGATTACTAGTTTATACTTTAATTCAAATACTTCTAATTATCATAGATACCCAACTTCGTTGTATTTGTTCATTTTATAATTGATCGTTTACATTGATATATACAGATATTAAAAATTTTTCCGGTAATATATCAATTTAATTAACGTTATTAT
>NW_017386257.1:14260-29961 GCF_000237925.1 Schistosoma mansoni | reverse complement strand
GATGTGAGTGGAGAAGACGACGAAAAGCATGATGGTGTGATCTTCTTCACAATGACCTTGAAGATGACCTTGAGGAAGAGGGTGGATTTCTCGCTGAATATCATGATTTTGATGATGGAGATGATTGTGGGAATGGTCACGATGACGATGTGAGTGGAGAAGACGACGAAAAGCATGATGGTGTGATCCTCTTCACAATGACCTTGAAGATGACCTTGAGGAAGAGGGTGGATTTCTCGCTGAATATCATGATTTTGATGATGGAGATGATTGTAAGAATGGTCACGATGACGATGTGAGTGGAGAAGACGACGAAAAGCATGATGGTGTGATCCTCTTCACAATGACCTTGAAGATGACCTTGAGGAAGAGGGTGGATTTCTCGCTGAATATCATGATTTTGATGATGGAGATGATTGTGGGAATGGTCACGATGACGATGTGAGTGGAGAAGATGACGAAAAGCATGATGGTGTGATCCTCTTCACAATGACCTTGAAGATGACCTTGAGGAAGAGGGTGGATTTCTCGCTGAATATCATGATTTTGATGATGGAGATGATTGTGGGAATGGTCACGATGACGATGTGAGTGGAGAAGACGACGAAAAGCATGATGGTGTGATCCTCTTCACAATGACCTTGAAGATGACCTTGAGGAAGAGGGTGGATTTCTCGCTGAATATCATGATTTTGATGATGGAGTTGATTGTATGAATGGTGATGATGACAATGTTAGTGTAGTGTCCGTCTCTCAACTGATTTTTCTCACCCTCGCATGCTTATTAATACATACAACTTCAATTTGAATTTACTCGATCGATACGAGTGAATTGACTGCCAATCAATTAGCTGTATATTGATTGATTGATCTTTGGTTTATTCTGTAAATATGATGGATGATAAAAATAATGCGACAAACAATTGTCAGACGTGTAATTCCAGTTAATTTGCTATGCGAGACTCCTCTTGGTGTTTTTGTGCTTTATTCCAAATCTCCACTATTCATAATATTAGCAAACAATCTGACTGTTAGCACTTATCATCACACGCAGCTATGAAATTTTTAAGTAAAGCATCATATTCCTCTTCTTTGGAAGCTAATAATCACGTTTACACTTTCAGCCTTCCCGAAAATTCCAAATCTAGTATTGACTACTATCCTATTTCATTTATGTAAATTTATTATAGGGAATGTTTAAACTGAAATCACGGGTAGAATACTTCCTACTGTAATATACTTCTTTTACATCATATGATTAAGGTTGTGGAATTGGTGTAGCTCCTGTTGACGCCGCATTCTTCAAGATGAATAATGCTTGGACTTTTGTTCTAGGCAGGAAAAATCAACCTAAACATCATCACAGGGGAAGATATTTTCCAATATTCTGTTTTTTGTGGAGATTCTTGATAGATCTCACTGACTATTTCTATTAGTTTTTGTGAACACTCCGTGTAAGCTTATATCCCTCACATTGACCATAGTCTATGGGAAACTCATTTTTCATCCTTCATTATTATGAAGAGAATTCTAATCTATGTCGACCCCCTTCGGCGTCATCATCCGAGATGTAATATTTTCAACAACTAAATTTTCCCGAACTTTCTAAGGTACTGTGTGATTCCTCCATGAATAGTATACCTGACCTAGATCACTTTCACCTAGTACTTCCAATGGAAACGATATATGCAATATATAGTACAAATATGTTAAATAGACAATCTCGTACTCCGTTGAGATAAAACATAATCTATATTCCATTGGACAGAGTAACGCTTGATGAGGTTGAGTTGGCACACTTCACTTCTCCGATCAGTTTGATTTCGTTCTATTCGCTCTTGACCCTGGTACGGCCGAGAGTGGGGAGAGTCCGCTCTCCTTTTCGAAATAGTCTCATATGGCCACGCGAATACATAGTCTCTGCCATGGAAGTCCTACTCACTGCCTTCTCGTGGCGGGTGTGTTGTTTACTGAATTGAGAGGACGAAAAGTGAATGTCCGGCGCTTTAACCGTTTTGGTGGATATTGAAGACCCTCCTAGGGGAGTTGGAAAACCCTGATTCCAAACCAATGGTGAACATGGGCTCCAGTATCCTGAAGGAACAAATGGCGTATGAATCAATCGTTGGTCACCAGCTACCATGGGATTTCATCTCCTTACGATGCTCCACTGCCTTGTGGGTTAGACCTTTAGGTCGAAGGCTCGGGGTGTGGCGCCCTAAGAAAAGCACCTGCTTCAGTCTGGGCACCTGCGCAGTATCACAGCCCTCACACAAATCAAATGAGATTTGTGCGGCGCATATTTATCTGGTGCTTTCTTGTACCAATATTTATGTGTTTAAATAAATAAATAAACTGTGATTATCCGACGCTGTCTTCCAATCATCAGTAATAAGGCTAGGAGGTGTATTGACATTTAGCCATTAATCATTGCAGCTTGTAACACTGTGCTAGTTCAATCTCCTTCCAGCATATCCGCCTCATATTTGAAACAAGGACTCGCTGCTTCAATCTGTAGCACACGCCACACTGTTTGTGTGTGTGTGTGACTGTATTCACTCTAACCAGTTGTGTACAGCCTAAAGGAAAACAATTAAAATAGGGTAACGTCGAATTGACGAGTTCCGTAGATGCACACACAAACGATAACTGCTTTGTAGATAGGTTTTCCACACTTTGCTTAAGCATACTTGATTCAGGTGTGTTGTTGCTTTTCTCTCACCTCCCATAAATACATATGAGGAGAGTGTTGCGCAAGCACATGGTATGTAATTCTGTTCGATTTCCCATCATATTCTGTGTCATTTATGTACCTTTTATATGAATACGGAATAACGTTCTAACTTCAGAAGTAGTATTCCTTACTATAAGATTGTTTCCATAATGTAATAATAAGAAGAAGACGAAGATTATCAGAACTATGTGATGAGATATTAGCGCAATACATTTCGAACAATCTGATCACACCTAATATACTTGTTAAGAACATTTATATATAAAAATAAAAAGTCAACTAGACTGAGAATGGAAGGGGAGAGTAAGAGTAGACAAGGATAATAAAGATGATAAAAATAATATGGTGAAAATAATTTAACACCTAATCACTCTGGTTAATAAGCCTATATTATAAAGTTTAAAAACACTCGTATAGTCTCAGACAAAACCACCAATCAAAGACTAACGCAAAAGCTTACCATCAACGAAAATAACATTGTTGAGGTCACAACAAATGTGATCGCACCAGCAGCTGAACCCACTGTTGCAGCTAATCTACCTCATGTTATTCAGTGTACTGGTATACCAATGCAGTGTGCTAGTTTGCCTCTCATACCCCTAGTGGTCCTAGATAACCAGGATATATCTGATGGAGACACTAATGTCATTATTTCCATTGTAATATCGGAAGCCCACAATCAAACACCTGATTCTATTGTGAAGGCTCATAAAAACACTGCTAAACCTAAAGAGAATATACCAATTAAGAAGAAAGTAGATAAAAAACCTTCTGGTTTTAGACCGAATACCAAAAATATTTCAACGGCCTTACCAAACAAAAGTATCATTTCTGAAACCATGCTTAACCCTACTCATCGTAAGGGAGGTTATAAGGACACATTTCGTTCAAATGTCACACGAGACGGCCACTACAACCATCATGTAAGCAGGCCTACTATTAGACAGACGGCAATGAACCAACGTGCCCCATGGTTTCCCCCAAATGTTATAAATAATAAACCTGCAAGATGTAACTCTTATCATCACTCTTGCAGTGGGGAAGATGGTATACTAGTTATGCACCATCAACGCAACCCCAACATGCAGGCACCTGTCTTAATTGTCCACCAAACCAGTACAACAAATTATTCAACCTTACCAAAATAAGGATTTTTTTTTCGGCCTCCAGAGATCCCTTGTTCCACTAGCACTACAATTCGCTCATGCTATAGCCCATGCGATCCGGCAAACACATTAAACCATAGTCCAGACATAGCTAGAACTCATACCATCGATAAGGATACTCTCGGTTTTTTTACACTACACACTCCCTTTTTAAACTTATTACTTATTAACACACGTTCACTTCTGAACAAAATTTCAGCGTTGAGAACCTTAGCCTTTCTAGCCAAGCCTTCTCTTATACTTATCACTGAAACGTGGTGTTATCCAGCAGTGGCCGATTCTGAATTAAATATCCAAAACTATCGACTCTATCGCTGTGACAGAGAAACTAAGCGAGGAGGCGGTTGTCTTATATTTGCTTTGGATGCCTTAACCACTAACAAAGTTGAAGATAGTATCTTGAATGGTTTACCAAAATCGATCTGGATATCAATCAATACCCTGAATCATAGTCTTCTCCTAGGTTGTATATACAGAGCTCCTGATAGTTCGGATAATTTGAATGATCTTATTATGAATGCATTTATACATGCATCTACTCTAAACTTCAGTGCTAAGATTATCACTGGCGATTTCAATTATCCTGGGATTAACTGGAGTATTCTTTTCAATAATTTCTCATCAGGTTCTACAATTATAAATTAATAATTCATACAAAATTGGCCAAGTTTAAGGCGGAGTACATCATTTAAGAAACTGTAATATGTGAATCAAGGAGTGTTGTTTGTCATATAAAATAAAATTAACATCGAATCGTTAATGTTGGAGCTGACTAATATGAAGTGTTAACTTGAATCGGTTTATAGGTGAAATAGATAGAGTGGTTGTGCCAGAATCCCTACGATCGAGGGTGCTGAAGCAATTACAATCTATGCTTACTGGCCCCTCATGGACCAGCATATCGTGGATCTAGTAAACAAATGCGTTCAGTGTCAACAAGCAGCAAAGTTCAATGCGAAGGTGCCGCCGGTTCCATGTTCACAGCCTGAGCATCCCTGGTCTAGAATACATGTCGACTTTGCCGGTCCAGTCAACGGAACCACTTATCTTGTTGCGATCGACGCCGTCTAAAAATGGCCGGAGACTGTTCCTGTCACGCCACCAACGACCACCCAGACGCTGAAACAATGGACGGAGTTATTTGCACGGAACGGATTACCGGAAGTGACTGTATCCGACAATGGTTCGCAGTTCACCTCGGCGCAGTTCCAAGAATTCTGCAAACGCCTATCCATCAGGCATCTTCGCACTCGACCTTATCACCCACAATCGAATGGGCAAGCGGAAAGGATCGTGGATACGTTCAAGAGGGCTCTGATTAAGTCAAAAGGGGAGGGGACGCCAGTGGAAACACTGCAGAATTTTTTATTCGCTTACAGAACGACCCCTAACGACACACTGCCGGAGCAGAAGTCCCCCGCAGAGATCCTCATGGGGAGAAGGTTGAGGACTATTCACAACTTGATGCTGCCGAAAACCATACCACCACTAGCACAAACCACGTCCCGGAAGCTACCCACGTACCCAGTATTCGCTCGGGACTACAGAGCAAATCGTGATCCTTGGATCGAAGCACGTATGGTTGGAAGGGTAGGAGAAGTCATGTACAAGGTTGGGGTGGGAGCGGACAGGTGGACCAGACATCGAAATCAACTACGCAAGCGATTAACGCCAGAGCGCCTATCGACCGAAGTAAAGATTCCACTGGACGTACTATTGGATACATTTAATCTGCCGGCAGCCCCAACGCATGAAGAAACACAAAAGGTCGACCTACGGTCCCGAAGATGGTCACTGCGTCAACGACGAAAGACAGTCAGAATGCAAGTGGATCCGAAGAATGTGCGTTATTAAAAAGGGGAGGTGTTGGGGATGTCAAATCCCCAGAACTTACTTGATAAGTGGCCTAATTTTGTAATTTCATTTTGGAAATTTGAATTTAACTGTTTTCGCGCCAAACGCGCTCATTTTAACTTCACATCATATTTCCCACTTGTAACTAACTTAAACGCTATTGGCCCATTGTTTCTTTGTGTGTGCTATTTATTAACGATGCCCAAGGACATTTTGTTGCTGTATAAATACGCTTGACTTTTTCCCTTATTTGATTGCTGTGCTTCTGGCTGCTACGGAATATAACTTCCCCGCTTCCAACTTGGACTTCTTACTCTAGTTAGCTGGGTCTGGGTCACGTCAGAATAGCTAGCTTATCGGTCTCTCGTCACAAGTCTTTGTTCCGTTCGCTACTAGTGAATTCGTAACCCTTCAGTTATAACAGTTTAAAAAGAAAATTTTGGGTATTCTTTAACGACGCTAATAATGTAGTGAACGAGAACTTGATTAGGGATAACTAATTTATTGTTTAATGCAAAGTTACACAGTGGATTAGTATAATACAAAATCCATACACTGAGTACATCACTGCGTTGTCTTTTACATACTCTATTGTTCCTTTGATTCTTGTCCCATTTCCTTTCTGTTCTCCTTAATTCAATCTTTTGCTGACAGGCATTCCATTTCCAACAGCTACTACATACTACTTATATCTGTCAGCATAAGTAACACACACCATAATAGTTCAAATACAATTTGGTTATTTTCAGAGGTTTCAAAAAAACATTTATCCATATTTCCTAGCATTATCGTCCACCATAAATATACTCAACATTAGATAATGCGTAGTGATCTTGATGTAGTCTCGCTTGGATGACGTCTGCCTTGGAAAGCTATTAGCTAAAACTGTAGGGAACTGACTAGTAGCCAAAAATATAATTAGAAACACAAGTATTACACACAAGAGGTGACCCCATGGAGTCAATGCTTTTAAAATCCAAACGAATAAGGGGAAATCATGGAGAACAGACCTCTACACATTCCTTACATAATGCATAACTACATAACATAAATGCTAAATGGATGATCTATACTCAATATAATCACTGGAGAATTATAATGACCCAATCCAGCTGCATTGGTTGGAATACTTCTTTTCAGATCCTAACCTGGTAGGTAGGTTTTTTGAGAAGCAGTGAGACTAATATCAGTAACTGAAGATCCCAGGGTCAAATCTTTCTTTTAACTGTACTGGAAGATAATGGTAGTAAGGTGTTTCTTGCAAACGACCAGAATCTCCAGAGATGCTGCCTTTCTCACAGTAGGGGGGATTAGGAAGGGTCGGTACCAGAAATAACACAACTTAACTTAACGAACTTCTGTCGTCGATGGTATGGCCTAAAGAGTATCAAGATAACACATCAAGAATTCATAGGACGGTTCTACGAACACACTTCGTGTTGTCAAACTAGAAGATGCATAAACTAAGCCAATAGTTATGGTGCCAAGTATTACACACTTTGATGATTAGGTTTACTTATATAATAGATTATGTATGACTGATCTTAAGCATCAGTCCCTTGAGCTCTGGAGTCACGCTAACATGAATATCGTTCAGATCCACATTGTCTACGATTAAATGATTTGTTAAATCTCTAGTATTTATTTAATCTCTTCTACCAAGACTTTTCTACTGGCTTAATCTAACGATGAATTAAGGAATCATTCCGTACTTTTTATTTAGTTTCTCGCAGACGATATTTATGTCTAGTCTTTTTTGTTTACTATCACTGATGATACTATATTTGATATTTATTTCACTGTGCTAATGAACGTACGTTTAGATCGAATTTCACATCAGTGATGACTGACGATGTTGTATCCAAAGATTAAATTATGGAGACCGTTTATAGACTGTTATTATATATACTTATATTCCTTTTATCATAAAAACCTGGAAGCATTGAACGACTGTTTCGTTCTAGGATAGGACTCATCAGCAATGCGCGTCTATGATCCTACACACAGGACTCGAAACTAGGACCTTCGGTTTCATGCGTAAATGCTTAACCTCTAGACCATTAAGCCGGCATCCTGATCGTAATAAAAAACATGTTCTCATAACCCTAAACCCTAACCCAGGACCTATCAGTTTCGTGCGCGAGCACTTAACTTATAGACCACTGATCCGGCATTCAATGGTGTTAATGTCTAACTCCAACCGATCCATGAAATTGAACGACACATTAGCACTGCTGAGGAGTCCCACAATAGGACGAAACAGCCGTCCAGTGCTTCCAGGTTTTCCATAGTGGTCTAGCTTCAATTGATTCATGATCTCAACTAATAAAATTAATATAATATCCACAAAAACCCCTTCTGATATTATTATATGAGTTATTATTCTTAATTTATTCCCAAATTATTAATTACAGTCTCTCAAACTCACACTCACTTTTGGCCTGATCTTGTATAATCATTATTTTCTTTTTTAAGGTTGGAAGGGGTCTGATCTGCTTGCATATAAACTAAATATGTCTGAGAAATACTATTCATACAGTGGAGACTGAGATTGTGTTTTGAACTAAACAGGCAAGACTAAATGAGAAGGACCAAAAAGGATTCAGAGTTGACCCCAAGTTGGTCATACTAGTTAATGAGTCATTGGTTTGGCACATGGCCAAGATCGTATAAATCAGTGTTTTGATTGACAATCTTGTCATGTGATAATTGAAAAGGGGCAAAATTTAGAACAGATCTAGATTGAAATCTTATTCATTCTCCTACTTTCTAAAGGTGATACATTATATCTAAGGTTTAGTAAACGATAACCATTTGTTAATAATTACGATCATATGACTTAGTAACAAACTAATATGTTAGTATCAGAAGGGTTTTGTGGAGATTTAGTACTTTCATAGTTGAAAGCGTGAGTCAATTAAAGCTTTATTTATTTAAACACATCAATATTGGTACAAGGAAGCACCAGATACATATGCACCACACAAATCTCATTTGATTTGTGTGAGGGCTGTGATACTACTCAGGTGCCCAGACTAAAGCAGGTGGTTTTCATAGGGGGCCACTCCCAAAGCCTTTGACCTGAAGGTCAGATCCACAAGGTAGTGGAGCATCGTAAGGAGATGCAGTCCCATAGTAGTCGGTGGCCAACAGTTGGTTCATACGCCATTCCTTCCTTTTGTATACTGGAGCCCATGTGGATGATTGGTTTGGGATGAGAGTTTTCCAACTCCCCTAGGTGGACACTCCACATCCACCAATCTGGTTAAAGCGCCGGACATTTGCTTTTCGTCCTCTTAATTTCATAAACAACACCCTCGCCACGAGAAGGCAGTGAGTAGGACTTGCATGGCAGAGACTATATATTCGCGTGGCCATGTGAGAGCATTTGGAGAGGGAGAGCGGACTCTCCCCACTCTCGGCCGTACCAGGGAATTCGGGGGTTGAAGCTAGACCACCATGGAAAACCTGGAAGCACTACTTTACGACCGTTTCATCCTATTATGGAGAGTCCGAAAAGTGTTAGTAATTCTTCTATAAATTCAATCAAATAATTTAAAGAATACACATTTATTTGAACGTTTTTTTCCACATTGTTTCTATGACAAACCAAGGTAGTATTTACACATGAAGATGTTGATGGAGATAGAGATTGGGATTGTGCATCCCACATAAAAAACACACACACACTGAAATGTACAATTTCTATAAATTTGTTAATATTTACGGAGATTAACGAAAGACCTTCCTAAAGAGAGAGAGAGAGAAAAGTAAAATAAAAGAAGTGTAGTGATAGTAAACATTATTATAGAATATATAATATCACAATACGTTGCAGCTGACTGACTGATTTAAAGAGATAAACATTAGTAAAAAGAGGCGCCAAATACATATGCGATACATAAATTATTCGATTTGTGTAAGGGTTATGATATTGCCCGGGTGCCCAAATCGAAGTAGGTGGTTTTCTTAGGGGGACACACGCCAAGCCTTTGACCTAAAGGTCTGATCCACAAGGCAGTGGAGCATCGTGAGGAGATGCAGTCCAATGTTAGCTGGTGATCAGTAATTGGTTTATACGCCATTTGTTCATTCAGAATCCTGGAGCCCATATGCACTATTGGTTTGGAATCAGGGCTTACCAACTCACCTAGATGAATCCTCCATATTCACCAACCCGGTTAAAGCGTCAAACATTCGCTTTTCGTTCCCTCAATTTCGTAAACAACAGTAATGCTACGAGAAGGCCGTGAATAGGACTTGTGTGACAGTGGTTGTATGCACGTGGCAAGGTTTTGTAAATCAGTAACTATGATCAACTAGAATATTTTTTACTGCCATTGGTTTTAACAAACACTAACTATTTACTCTATTTTATTATACAAAAACTATTGCTAGAGAGAGTTGTAAAGAGAAAAGTGACATCATTCATTTAGATTGAATAAACTACATATAAACATGTCAGTCAGTTAGCAACAATGTAGAACTGCGTACGTACGTACATCAATTCAAGTTGCAATACCACATTTACACAGAGATGCAACTGTTGACTCAAATCCCATAATGGTAGAAGTAGTAAGAGTATAAGCAGTAATCCGAAAGATTAGGGTTTGAAGATGTTATTCAAGAAGTATGATGCAGTGAAATAAATTTGGAAAGAGAAAAAAAGATAAAGACATGAAGAATTCAGAAGATTAGAATTTGGGAGAACACAAAGTGTGAATGTACCTTCGCTATTGCAAACGATTTTGAACCATTTCATTCAAGGTCTCTAACCATAGATTGCTATCATCTCGCGGATCCCAACCAGGTAGTCTACACCTACCTACCAACATATCTCAGTCCACTTGTCAGTGACTTCATGGATTTGGTTTGGCCGCCCCTAGCTTTCTTCTAACCTACCCCTACACCATAAAACATCTCACGTCAAGGCAGTTGGTACTTTTTGAAATGAGCTGATATCAGAGTAGAAATTACTAAAAGAAAAAACAGGAACAACTAGAAAAATGTTTCAATCTAGTTTAGAGTCATCTTTTAGTGATGGTTTATTACATAAACATAATACGGACTTGACACGCATGACATTGATCACCACCCAGTGATCAATCATTTGTGATTACATGAACATCTTTATGCGAAATTGGGTAACAAATCTTCTTCCTTCAATTCCCAGGACAGAGTTTAAATGGTTTGAATTATTTTTCCTGGTTAGCGTTAATTTTAGCGAGTTAGTTTTCTACGGGATGGGGTCACTAACCCCATCCTCAACCCTCCTCCTTTATCCGAGCTTGAGACCGGCGGCAGTATCCCCCAGAGGAGCTACAGGCTGAGTTCCACAATATAAATACCATATATTTAGACCATTAAAGTTCAATTATACTTACCTTTTAAAAGAAATGATCATCAATATTTATCAAACAATATCAGAATTCATCATGTAAATATGTTGATTTATTTAAAAAATCAATTGGATCAATATATACACCTTCTGTAGTTGTCCATGTAATTGCATTAGTTAATTTTGGAGTTGAAGATACTTCATATTGTCCAGATATAGGTCTACTATATCGTTTACCTGATAAATGAAGGTATCTAAAAAAGAAACGACAAAGAAAAGAGAAATGAAATGTTTAATACATACATATTACGTGAACGGTTGCCTAACTTCATGGATCAGTTAAAGTTAGACGTTAACACCATTGGATGCCGGCTCAGTGGTCTATCAGGTAAGTGCTCCGGCGCGAAGCTGGTAGGTCCTGGATTCGCATCTCGCGGGTGCGGGACCGTGGATGCGCACTGTCACTGCGGAGTCTCATAATAGGACGAGACGGTCGTCCAGTGCTTCCAGGTTTTTCATTATGGTCTAGCTTCAATTGACTCATGATTTCAACTATGAAAAAATAAATTATTTTTGTTTGATTTTCTCAGGGACATTTTTACACTGTATACACTTGAGTTGTGTGTCTGTTTGTTCATACTTCCGACTGCTTGTGGGATATACTTTTCTCTCGGTTGAATCTGGTCTTCTATCTCTAGTTAGCAGGGCTAAGGCTAATTAGAATAGTTTAACTTGTCTTGTCGTTGTGTTGAGGATCCTCTGTTCCGTTCACTGATTTTAGATGATCTTGTAATCTCTTTAAACATAGCACAGTCATGAACGCAACTCAATGAACCGTATATAAATGTATCGGAAAGAACGGTTAGTGTACGAAAGATTATAATATACTGGTTTCAAGCTAACTGTAAAATTCTGAATGATTTCTTTTATTATAAAGATTGCAAGATGTGTCAATTGAAGATACGATGCTATAAACAAGATGTCTTGGTGATTGGTAACTGTTAGGTCGGCTTACAATAAACTCTATCAGAGCCTCCAGAGAGGCTCATAAAGAGCCCAACCAATCAGCGGTTAGTTAGAAGCTATGCTACTAAAATAACAAGGTCCTGATTGGCTGTTACATACTGTTACTACGGGATCTCAAGGTCTTTTAGTTACTATAAGACCCCTGTTTTTTCTGTACATAATTGAACCTTGTAGTAAAGTGCTTCTCTGGTCTTTCAAGTCGCTGAGTAGTGCTAGCCTGGGGTTATCCGAATAGCTAGGATCCGAATAAAGCGGTCAACCGTACAAGACATAACAGTGGCGACGGGGATTTCGGCAAAAAAAAACAATTGTTGTCGGGGTTTTTGGTACACAAAAAAATACAACAATTGTCGTCGAGGATTCTGGCAAAAAGAAATACAGCAACCGAGACGTGATTTGGTAATCAAACAAGCTGTAATAATTGCCGGTGAATTTTCGGAGTTATTATTATTATCAGCAGAAAAAAATGACGATTTCTTTAGAACAGGCGCTGATAATCTTAGAGCACCGGCAACAACAGATGCTAGCCTTCCAGCAGCAACTATTTGAAACAGTCTTGGACAAGTTTTTCAATAATGGTGCTAAAATGGCCGTCCCAGAAGAACGCCCAGTTGAGGGTTCATTTCCCTTCACATCTGATGGAAAAGGCAAAATGGGTAAGTTGGCCGGTTCAGAGCAAGACAATATCTTGCTAAATGCACATGAAACTGTGACAGTATCAGATGTCAAAGAAAAACAAGGTTCCGTAGACAAAGCCCTGAGCCCAAAGTCTAATGAAGCACCACTCAATCCGCCGATTTCTGAAGACAAACTTCAGTCAGAATTAAACTACGGGTTACATGATATCGGCCAAGAAAGCTGGAATGGTGCACATGATTTTGATGAAAATTCTTATGAAGATGAGGAAACTAAGTCGGTTGAATCAAATGCTGATCAAAAACCTAAGGCAATTTCATTAGATGATGATTCCCCTAGCTATCAAATATCCTCCAGTGAAAATCTTAATGAATTTGATGGAGATGTTTCAGAAAAGCCAAATTCCGATGACCTAAAATCAAATATCGTTCATCATCATCTATTCATTTCTAGTGGATTCTGCATTCAATACGAGAAATGTGTTCTAAATAAAGTCATATTAATTGTAAATTGGAGATATGAAGATCCAACATTATTTCGTGGGGGAGGAAATGTTGGAGAATTTCAACCTACAGATAATTTTTTTAAAAATCAGAATCTAATCTTCGAATCTTCAAAAAAAAGGGAGGTGTTAGGTCGGCTTACAATAAACTCTATCAGAGCCTCCAGAGAGGCTCATAAAGAGCCCAACCAATCAGCGGTTAGTTAGAAGCTATGCTACTAAAATAACAAGGTCCTGATTGGCTGTTACATACTGTTACTACGGGATCTCAAGGTCTTTTAGTTACTATAAGACCCCTGTTTTTTCTGTACATAATTGAACCTTGTAGTAAAGTGCTTCTCTGGTCTTTCAAGTCGCTGAGTAGTGCTAGCCTGGGGTTATCCGAATAGCTAGGATCCGAATAAAGCGTTCAACCTACGAGACATAACAATAACATTGTTGGAATGATTTAGAAAATTCCTCGAAAAAAACACAAAGGGGCCGTGGAAACGCTGAGAAACATTTTACTCAATCAGCATTGAACAGAAGTGTCTTGGAAACATCTAGAAAGTGGGGAGTCACGTGTCACATTTTTCAATGGATGATTACCTATCCTGCTACTATGTTTAGTGGGGTTCTAGAAACGTCCAGAGACCCAAAGCCATCTAAAATGTTATAAATACCCTCAATTTTCTGTACATAACAACCTTGGAGTAAAGAGTTTACGCCATGTTTCATGCCTTTTCTCTTGTGTTCAAGTTGTCGTGTAGATTTAGCCTGGACTTATCAGAAGAGCTTAGGAAACCGATTCAAGCGTTCAGTCAGAAGATTTACCGAATATCAAAGTAAAGTTAGTACACTGGCATAAGTGATTATTTACAATTGATTGATCACTCAGTGTTGACCAATGTCATGTATGTCAGATACTTTTTAGCGCAGATCGAATTCTATCAATCAGTTTGCAATTTGGCCACTAGTTTCGGTGATTCGACACTGTGTGTACTATGTTGAAATGTGAATCGATGGTTGGAGGTAAATTATAGTTGTGGATACATCTCAGTCCTAAAGATCATTCGCGGCCCTAGTAGCTCAGTGGTGACATTTGTGATTATGGAGCTAGGTGACATGGAATCGAATCCAACACGGAGCATCAGCTCCACCAAGATTACACGCACACCTTACTGATGAGTCTGAAGTAGCACGAAACCTAGGTCCAAGGTTTCTGGTAGACTACTTCCAACCACCACCTTATAAGTGATCGTTGAAATTAAGTTTGAAAATGTCAATACATTTACTTTATTCTATTTAAGCACATAAATACAGGACATCAGAAGAAATTGCATCAGACAAATAAGACGATAATACTGTGAAAAAATAGAGCACAGAACACTAGGACTGTGGTGTGGGTTACTTATGTCCACATAAGTAGTATATGGTGATGGTCAGGTATAGAATGTATTTCGCTAGAAGATTGATAAGGAAAGAACTGAAATGGGACGCAATTGGTGCGGAAATGCATAAACAATCAAATCAGAGATATTCGCAGAAGGAACATTGTAGATATCTGGGTTAATGTTTTTTACTTTGCTGTTAAAACCAAAACACGCATCGTAGACATTAAACCTGTTTGTATGGAGGGTGATCATGGATTATATGGAGTAATAAGAATAGAACTTTAGTGTTTAGTGATAACCATCATTCGGAAAATAAAATGATAACAAATTATAGTGAGACTTAAACAAACCCTTCTGTGGAAATATGCTTTAAACGAATGTTTGACGATTGTTTCCAATAGACACCATCACAGATAATTTGCCAATCATCACCTTCATACAACAACAAAAAATAGAATAGAAACAGATAAAGACGATTACTTCAACACTTAATTCAACTGACAGAAGCATAAGCTGTGACAATCAAGTGGATAGATTCAAATTGTTAAATCTTAGTAAATTAAAGTGATAGGGACTATTTTGATATGACGGTTGGAATTAGGACTTAACTGTTTAGATATAAGGGGGTTATGAATTTCTTCTGTATACATAAATTGGGGTGGAATGTACGAATTCCTATGGCTTCTGCTATATGAAGGAGACAGGAGTGAACTCCGTTGGGAAATGATTGAGGTAGGAAATTCTACGCAGCCTATCTTGCATTGACTTTCTCGAGTCGACCAGTGATGTCTACTCAAACGAAGGATAAGTTACCTGAGTTGGCCTCCTCTATGTGCATTTACAAGTTCAGCTGCTCCTGTGAAGATAGCTATATCGGGCGTACTACTAGGCAACTTAACCAACGAATGAGTGAACATCTACCAGTATGGTTTGGGAAGGGCCAAATAAAAACAATACGCAGTTCTGTCTTGGCACATCTAATTGATAGTGGTCATATTGTAGATAAATTGAGATTATTTCATGTGATCTATCGTATACCTCCATCATTTCCCAACGGAGTTCACTCCTGTCT
>NW_017386257.1:0-14060 GCF_000237925.1 Schistosoma mansoni | reverse complement strand
ATTCACATAAACGTACGTAGCAATGGAACAATTATTAAATAGTTGACACAATTAAGGGTAATACATTTCATTCAATATCCTTAACGGAAACCCATGTGTGCTCATGACTAACCATCGAGCACATAAATATTCCTATGTCACTAAAATGAAAGGGCTCTCGAGGTATTTGGGTGGGTCTGTGAATGACCTATATTTCATTAATCCGTCTTCCCCTACATCAGTGACCAGACCAGGCTTAAATGAAGTTATTTTAGTATTCTTGTGCATAATTACTTGTTTCTTTGAGTCTTCCTTACCGGTTATTTGTGTACTATCAGTCGAAACGCTAGCTTAAAGCCTATCACAGAAAGACATTTCCGCATAATGCTGAGCTGCTTGCTTGGCTACAGCATACCCGCTATTCACTGATTTCTTAATTTGCCTCATATAAGACTCGAATGAGAATACTGAAAAACAGTCTAAAGGTCCATGTGCACGAACATTGTCAGGAAGGTTCTGCAACAAATGTACATTATAAAATAAGTTTTCAGACCCACAACACCATCCAAATTCCTTAAGAAAGTTAAGTAAATCCATTCCGTTAAGGATATTGAATGAAATGTATTTCCCTTAATTGTGTCAACTATTTAATAATTGTTCCATTGCTACGTACGTTTATGTGAATGTATTGTGTTTCATTCTTGCTGATGGTATTACCGAAAACTATTTCCTTACCTCTTATGTTCTATCTAGCCAGCCAACAAACAATAAGTAATTGTAGACACACTAAGCAAGGAGCAGCTTATGATTGCAGCTAAACAGTGGATTGTGGGGAAAGAACTTTGTCTCTATCAAACGGATCTTGTTGATATGCACCTGCAATACAGCGGCCAACCAGATTTTTTGTTTTATTTGAACACATAAATATTGATACAAACGGGCACCAGATATATATGCACCACACAAATCTCATTCGATTTGTGTGAAGGCTGTGATACTGCCCAGGTGCCCAAACCGAAGCAGGTGATTTTCTTAGGGGGCCACACCCAGAGCCTTTGGCCTAAAGGTCTGATCCACAAGACAGTGGAGTATCGTAAGGAGATGCAGTCCCATGGTGGCCAGTGACCGACGATTGGTTCATACACCATTTTTTCTCTCAGGATACTGGAGCCCATGTGCACCATTGGTTTGGAATCAGGGTTTTCCAACCAGATGACAATTGGTCAGTCCTGATGTGTAAAGTCATTCACGAATGTGGTGAGTTACAAACATAGAAACGATTATTTCCTATAAATAGTCCCCAGGCTGCAAAGGAGGTTTCGGTTTCTTTCAACAAATTAGATGTTTACCGTACCAACAGTTCTAAGGACGAAAACACCCTGCCACTAAACAATAAGAAGCCGAAGAGGTCGGTACGACAATCTTACTAATATTTTGTAGAGGTGCACTGAAACGGAAAGAAGGGTTTCTTTACAATTCCGTTGACATGGATGTGGCCGAGATGCAGGCTGGAAACACAAACGTCCAATATCCTAAATTTCGGTTGTCTGATACCGTTGTGTCACTGATTGCCAAGTAGGCGTGTTTAGTTTGTAGACGTTAATTAACTAGTTCGACACAATTAGATACGTTGCCCTCAACGTCCGAATCTAGGCGCTTATGTAGTGCGTTAGCGGCCGAGTAAGTCACGTGTCCGATTGAGTGAAGTTTTTAAGATTTGACTGCATGCTGTACAGCAGGACATATGATCGGCTGTTTCAGACTTGAGTGCGAACATGAGGCAGCTTCTTCCAAAGTCTGGTGGGCGCAAACGTCCGCGGCAACTCGACTGCGGATCATCAAGTCAGCAATCCCCTTTGTCATCTGAAGAGGAACTGGAAACGCTGGACGCTTATCTTCAACAAGAAGATATAAGAGACAAATTTGCAAGTCAACAAAACTAATAGGATCATTTGTTCGTATTGCAGATGGCCACGTTGACGCGGTTAATGGATGATAACCCTAAAACGTCTATGCGCTATACTTTTTCATATGTCATGACACCTGAAGTTGTCAGTCATTTGACGCTACTTGGTACTTCATCGAAAAGGGCACTTCAGAAGTGTAGTTTTTACGGCTGCATGCGAAGTAAGAATTTTTTTAAAACTAATCTGTTTCTGTTCTCATCCGTCAACGAGAAAGACCTTGCGAGACTGTATGACATCGCGACACGAGGGTATTTTTAAGATATGAGAGACAAAATACAAAAAGCGTCATCGAAAACAAGAAAATGTATGTACTGATTTGAAGTCCTAACTATTCTCTACTGTTCTATAGGTACAGTGTTCAGTGCTAACGAACATAGCCGTAAGTAAAACTTCACGTAGACAGTTGCTTAAAAAAGGACAATAGCAATTAGATATAGTTGTAATTTCTTGTGTTCATTAAATTTCAGAATTCACAAGATTAATTTACTTCTCAATAGTACGACAGGCGTTACAAAAAGGCATTACCAGTATGATATTTTTCATGTCCAACTACGTTTTCAATAAACATTTTTTAAACATGCGCTTATTTTCTAACTTGCATGGGGGAACCTTTTGAGCGAGCGTTGAGAAAGCCTGTTTGATTATAAATGCACTTGTAATTAAGTACATGTGCCTAATTAATATCATAACCTGCTCTTTCTTTTGTAGATCTTTTTTCAAATTACAATAAAATTTGGCAATTAAAATTAAAATACATAACGACCGATGCTTTAGCATCTGTCAACTATTCACAATGTTGTACAATATAATGTTTTTTTCTTTTCAACAAACTTTTATTACGCACCATTTTTAACGTCAATTGCAGTTGTTATGTGGTTTTTTATGGAAATAAAGGCGAACACAGGAGACGTTTGGGTTAGGTCGAAAGTTTGTTATAAATCGAGGCGAAATTAGATAAATTGGCGGGTACTTCGGCGAAAAGTAGACAATTCAGCGACATCTAAAACACAGAGAGATACATAGAGGAAAATTCGCTTTATTTCACCCTAACAGGCGAAAAAGCAGACAGTTGGGTGCGTTTCCCTATTGTTTCACCTAAATTTTCCCATGTATTTTCCCTACTGTCCGCCTTTATTTCCCGTTTCTTGGTTTCATTGTATGACATGTGCTGCTAACAAGGTGATTTGTACACAAAAGTGGCTAGTGAAGATAAACAAACCTGCCAATAGCTGTTTGTATCCATTTCGTCAGATACAGCGGTAACAGATTGCTGCCCACTCCCACTACCATACTGAACTTCGTGTGAGTGAAGTCGCGCATTGAAATCAGTATTCACTAGCTTGAGCACTGAGCCGCAAGTCACAGTGCCTTGCTGTGAAGTCGATTCTGAACAATTCATTATATGTGGGGAAATAGAACTTACCTTTTATGAATACAATGAAAAAGGATAACGCGAAGACTAGGAACATGACCTAGGGAGACTTTAAACTAACCTCGTTGTCGTGGACACCTTAAAACAATACCTAAAGGTGTAGAACTAGATTTCTCCGTTCAGAATAAGAGATATGAGTACATTTTTCACCACAAGAAGTATACAATGTCATCTTGGCGAACCAGTATAAACCACCTGAGTTCTAGGTGTTTTCCTATCAGGTTTAGTAGCCTGCGATCGCATGCACGTCTGGGTTTTTACGTGACTACAGTAGTAGTTCCAGTTCATCTGGGTTTCAGGCTTCTTCGTTGGTACGTACATTTGTTTTTTTTACTTTTTTTCTCTCTAGCATTTTTGGATGAGTTGAACAAAATGCCAGCTACCGGGTCTTCAGGGTTTGTCAGAATTTATGCCCAGTGTTATAATCAATATGCTTGTAACTTGTTTACCATGCATTGACAGTTCTCTGTGTAGAAATAACGAATTATAGTTTATTGGTATCGGAGTCTCTAGGAGTGGGAGAATGCTTACGATACTAAATTGATTCCATCAATGACGATGACAATGAAACTTGAAAAATTTACTTCTTCACTTCATTTCCTATACGATGTCTGGACTGACCCTGTCAAAAAAGTAGTAATAAATCCAAAAATGAATTATGCTGTGGAAATTCACCACAAACTTCCATGCTTCACCAACCATTCGTTGCTTACTTACTTACGCCTGTTACTCACAACGGAACCTAGGCTGCCAACAACAAACTCCAACGCACTCTGTCCCAAGCCTTCCTTTCTAGTTCTATCCACTTATCGTTTATTCTTCTCATGTCTGTCTCCATTTCTCGTCGTAATTTGTCCTTTGATCTCCCTCTTTTCCTTCGGCCTTCGGGATTCCAAATGAGGGCTTGTCTTGTGACACAGTTGGGTGATTTCCTTAATGTGTGTCCCATCCACTTCCAGAGCTTCTCGATTTCTTACTCCACTGGAATCTAGTTTGTTCTCTCCCACTGTAGCTTGTTGCTGATAGTGTCTGGCCAACGGATCCGAAGTATCTTGTGTAGACAACTGTTAATAAACACTTGTATCTTCTGGATGATGGCTTTCGTAGTTCTCCACATCTCCGCCCCATTCAGTAGAACTGTGTTGACATTTGTATCGAAAATTCTGACTTTGGTGTTGGTTGACACTTGTTTTGAGTTCCAGATGTTTTTCAGTTGTAGATATGCTGCTCTTGCTTTTCCGATCCGCGCCTTCACATCTTCATCAGATCCACCGTGTTCATCAATTATGCTGCACAGATATTTAACGGTTTTCACATCCTCCAAGGCTTCTCCGTCAAGTGCGATTTGATTGGTGCATGCTGTATTGTATCGGAGAATCTTGCCCTTCCCTTTGTATATGTTGAGACCTACTGCTGCTGAGGCTGCTGTTACACTGGTCGTTTTCTCCTGCATTTGTTTTTGCGTGTGTGATAGAAGAGCCAGATCATCTGCGAAGTCTAAATCGTCTAGCTGTATCCTAGCTGTCCATTGTATCTCGTGCTTCCCTCCAGATGTTGATGTCTTCATAATCCAGTCGATCACCAGTAGAAAGAGAAATAGTGAGAGTAAACAACCTTACCTGACACGAGTCTTTACTTCGAACGAGTCAGTGAGCTGTCCTCCATGCACGATTTTGCAGTTTAATCCATAATAAGTATTCCGTATGATATTGACTATTTTCCCAGGCACGCCGTAGTGTCGAAGAAGCCTCCATAGTGTTGTCCTGTCCACGCTATCAAATGCTTTCTCGTAGTCAATGAAGTTGGTGTGGAGTGATGAGTCCCATTCAGTTGATTGTTCCACAATGATCCGTATGGTTGCGATATGGTTGGTACACAATCAATCCTTACAGAATCCATCCTGTAGATCTCGAAGTTGGACGCCTACGAAGTCCCTCATTCTGTTTAACAAAACTCTGTTGAAGACTTTTCCTGGTATTGAGTAATGCCCCTGCAGTTATCACACTTGTTCAGATGGCCTTTCTTTGGTATCTTGATCAGAAGTCCTTTTTCCCAGTTTGTTGGTGCTTGTTTTTCATCCCAAATCTTACTGAAGAGAATGTGGAGTATCTCTGCAGTTGCTGCTACATCTGTTTTCACTGCCTCTGCTGGAATGTTGTCTGGTCCTGCTGCTTTGCCGCTCTTGATTCGTCTGATAGCTATGTTGATCTCTTCAATTGTTGGTGGGCCAACATCGATTGGGAAGTCCGTGGGTACTGCTTTGATGTTGGGTGGGTTCAGTGGAGCTGGTCGATTCAAGAGTTCTTTTAAGTGTTCTACCCACCTGTTTCGTTGTTCTTCAATGTCGGTGATTACTTTGCCTTCCTTGCTTTTCACTGGTCTTTCTGGCTTACGGTAATTTCCAGCAAGTTTCTTTGTTGTATCATACAGTTGTCTCATGTTTCCCTCTCTTGCAGCCTTTTCCGCTGTCATTGCTAAATCTTCCACATATTTACGTTTGTCGGTTATGATGCTCCTCTTCACTTGCTTGTTTGCCTCTGTGTATTCGGCTTGTGCCTTGGCTTTTTCTGCTCTTGTTCGGCTGACATTGATTTCTGACTTCTTGTTCCTCCTTTCTTCAATTTTATCCAGTGTACCGACAGTGATCCATTCCTTGTGGTGGTGCTTCTTGTGGCCCAGAACCTCCTGACCTGTTGAAACGATTGCCTCCTTGATACCTTTCCGGTTGCCCTCCATGGTAGTTCCCTCTCCATTGAGTAGATCATGAAAGGCCTGGGAGGGCTATCTTGAATTTGTTGAGTTTTTCAGTATCACGAAGAAAGGTCGTATTTAAATTTTGTGATGTTGTTCGCCCCGTTGTTCAGTGCTTCTTGAGTTTCAGTTTCATCTTGGTTACTAGCAAGTGATCTGAGGCTATATCAACTCCTCTCCTGGTTCTCACGTCTTCCATTGTCCTTCTGAACTTTTTGTTGATGCAGATATCGTCAATTTGGTTCGGTATAGTGTGATCCGGCGAAATCCATGTGGCTTTGTGTATTCGTTTATGTGGGAATATGTTGCCGCCTCTTAACAGTTTGTTGAAGGCACATACGTTTGCAAATCTCTCTTCCAGTCCATGTGATCACATGATGTCTTCATATCCGGGGTCGTTCCTTACAGTCTTGGTAGTTAGGCCTGCCATCAGAGTGGCCAAGTCCTTAGTTGGATATTTCTCAACGATTGACTGCAGTTCATCATAAAATTGGTTTTTAAGGTCTTTAATCTAGTCGTTGGCAGGCGCACAGCATTGGATGACGTTCATTGTAATGCCCTCTTTCTCTGTTTTGAAGGAGGCTTTGATGATCCTTGGTCCATGAGATTCCCATCCTATAGATGCGTTTTGTTTGACCAGCATCAATTCAACCCCTTGTGTATGTCGGACATTTTCTTCTTCATGGCTGGAGTATAATGGCAGCTCCCCTGAAGCTGGTCTTTGTTGTACAACCTGCGTCCAATGTGTTTCACTGATTCCAAGCACCTCCAGGTTGTATCCTTTCATTTCTGCAGCAACTTGGGTGACTCTCCCGGTCTCTCACATTGTACGAGGATTACACGTACCTAAATTAACAGTTGCTCTGGTTGTCAGAAGGGGCATCAGCCTCATGACTTCTGAAGGAAGATGGCTTTCATTATGAGACGTCATAACTTATCTAAATGAAGACCTAACGCCGTGGGCAGGTTTTAAATTGTTTGAATTGTTTCTGCCGATTAGCGTTTTTTTAGAGAGTTAGTTTTCTGTGGGATGGAGTCGATAGACCGCATATCCAACCCTCCTTCTTTATCTGGGTTTGGGACCGGCAGTAGCCCCAGTGTGGCTCCAGGCAGTTAGCCACCCAATGACCAGAGCTAAATGTTCCGACGTGCAGTACATCCAGATCGGGAGATCACACCTGTAGTCACAACAACGTACCACAAACCGGTCATGTAGTGATGGTCCTGATGTGTGAAATGGCATTGGTCCTGACCACACGATCTTCAAAGCTGAATATGAGATATTTGTATAATAGGTGGTCAACATTTATCATGGAGAGATGGTCAATGTTATATCCCCCGGTGAATTACGAATGGTAACTTTTAGGTCTATTTATGGATCAGTGGAATCTGCCTATTTTCTGTTGTACAATTATTACGTAACTGAACTATTCATATTCGTATTTCTCTTATCATTAGCTTTATTTTGACCTTGACTTATTATCATACGATTCTTGAGTTATAATCAGTTTATTGATTACTTTGGGTTGTATAAAAACCCAGTGTGTTTGTAAATAATGGTTCATATTGCCAAGGCTGTTATTTGTGTTCTGGACTTAACTGGCTGGGCTAGGTGTATAGCAGGACCGATTAGCACCCAAGACTGCTCGTACGATTTCAAGTATCATTTGCGTCCGATCAATAAATTCACTCCCCTCTAATTGCACGTTCATATATATTACGAGCGCATACGTTATAACAACTGGCGACGGGGTAAAAAATGGCTTTAACTTTCGAACAATTTCAGTTGCTAATCCAGAGACAAGAGCAGCGTTTTAAAAAGAGTCAGTTGGATTTCATTGACAAGTTACACGCGAAGCTGCTGAATCACCCATGCTTTGGGGGTGCAACGGAAGTTGGCGCATTGATTTCTAAATTGCGCACAGAACTGGAAGTCGATTGCGGAACAAATGAATATGCAGAGGAAAGCCTCAATGAATCCGCAAAAAACAGTAACTTAAATGCAGCAGTAGTAGTCCTACACGATCAGCCCAGTAGTCCGGTACTGTCTGTTTCAGAGACATGCCCTATACACGGTCCAAGTCCTATTAACCCCGAAAACGGACGTGCAAACAGTAGATCAACCTGTTTACAGAAAGACAATGTCTTGCTAAATGCTCATGAAATTGCTGCAGTACCCGCTCACGAAGAAACGGGAAACAAAGCGAGCAGTATAGTTGATACAGTGGTGCCAAATGGAACTAGTCATAATGCGAGAAATGTTTCTAATGAATCTAATGATCAAGATTCTCTAATTTTTCTGCCAGATTTATATTATTTTGATGATTCATATGTTCCTGTTGAACTCTATAAAAATGGGAGAAAAATGTCAGATGCAGATGATAATCAAGAATCCAACACGTTTTTCATAGACACTGGTTTGGGGAATAAACTTCCTACTTACCAGTCTTTGTCTTCTCTCTTTGCGACGTTGCGGGTTCCATCGTTCAAGTAGTCTAGTAGTTCGCGGCATATTAAGAATCCAAAGCTCTAGATATAACAGCCAACAATGGTGAACGCGGGAATATTCAGGTCGATTCAATCAGGTGACATGGGCCAGCTCTGTAGGTGTGGTCATTCTGCATAGCTTGTTTTTACTCACATAAAATATATTATTCTATCTTTAGCCTAAGTGTGTTCTCCAGAAACTCCAGACATCATGTGGGTAATTGTTATGATAGACGAGTCAGTGTAGGCAATGATGTGGCTTCCACGTAAGATCTTGTAAATTAGGCAGTCACATCATGACATATCTGCAACTTTAGGATTAGGTTTATTATTAGAGCAGTATTAATAACGAAGTATATCATACTTTTACATATATACATTTTCTATTTATGTACCGAACATAATATTTTACAGGCAGGATCTTTTTATCCTTTGAAAGTTATTAATAAGCATGAGATACTGATCATCACGACGGAATACGTGCCGGCGGAAAAATGACATGATTTCTATCAATGATCATGAATATTGATCGGTCACATCATGTTGCAGTCAAGTGCATCAAACAGAAACCGTTAATCTAGCAACATAAGTTCAAAAATAACACTCAGTCCAAAACTGAACTAGGTTGTAACTGTCGATTGACAACATTCGGTTCGAACTTATAACTAACGGACCAAAACTAGCCCGATTAGACAAGATTACGTTATTCTGCATAACGTGCATAGCGTTTTTGGCTAGTCGTATTAAACTATATCAAAACACAAACTCCGTGTTCATGTTAAACGGTTCTAATTTAACGAAGAAAACGAATTCTATTAAAATACGAAATATCTCAAACGGTATAGCCTCTGCTATATAGTCAAGAGTTTCTCTAATGCTATCCAGTGTGTTAAACAGCAAGAGGAACAGTAAACACATAATGGTTCAGTACCCCAAAATCAGAAAAGATATTGTAAGATCATAAACGTTGATGATCTATCGTCGAAACGATTGGGGGCCTACTATAGTTAGACGAGAATGGTGACGAACCAACTAACGCTGAAGTCACACCTCGCGAACAGCCCTTACGTGGGTTGAACCATCGACGCATCAAAGGATCATGGACGCTATGGAGACTGTACAACACAAAGGACGTTATTACAAGAATATATTAGTTAAGGTACAGCCACTAAAGTACAGAAGTGAAAGAACACCCACTGACGCGTGGGCCAGTCCATGGCATACGATTGATTGATGTGCGTTGACTATCCTTGACTTTGACAGGGATCAATGATCTGTTCGATATTCAGTGACCCTACAATATTCCTAACAAGGTGGAATCAGACATCTATCTGCAGGGATTCCAGCAATTTTTCCAAGCAGACAGTGGAAAGCTAACAGTCACCCCACGAACCACGTCGTGACCTTGAGCTTAGCCAAGCACAATCTTAAGGTCAATAGTCCGACAACCTGCAACAGAAAAATTAAACAACAAAAGGTAAACCTTTAATCAAAGTCACATAACAAAAAGTTAGACGAGGAAGACTGAAAAACATGAAATGCGGTTAAAAGAGAACTGAATAAAAGCTAAACTAGAAGACAGAAAGAAGAAAAATAAATGACATTACTGTCCAATGAAATGCTATGGAGGAATTTTCAGCACGTTCTTTCCGTTACAAAGGTATTTCCTGGCCGACCCAATCTAATTGGAGGTGATGCAAACTTTTAGTCGAGTAGATAAAAGTAAACTGATAGACAGATGAGAAAGAGAATCAGGGGTGAGCAGAAATGCACAAACAAACATATATAAGGAAACTCCAGAGTTAATAAAAGAGTAATTAACAAAGAACAAACGTATGAGCATATGTAGAAAAACCAAAGGGTTTGAATTACGTCTATCTAGAAGTCACAATCAAATAATATGGTCGTTACAAAGAGTCATTCCAAGGTCTTGGTTACAGAAATGTATAATCTTCACTATTGACCTTCATCAGCTTTAAAGGATCAAGGATAAATTAGCAGTGGAAGTGAGTAAGAAATAAAACCCAGTCTTTTTCATCACTGTTAAAATTAAAGTAAATGTCGATCGTGAATTCAAAAAAAGAAAATATTTGAAGTGATCTGGAATTCAAGTGTGATTTTGAAGAACCATATGGTCAGATACTCACCGAATGTTTCTTGAAAACTCTCTTCAAGTATCCTACTGTAGTCATTCACTAGCCCATATCTGTGTAAAGAATAAACTGCATCATTTGATTAGTTCAATTCACATGTATATGTGCACCCAATTAAGTTGAGCTAGTGGTCATTCACTAGGTGAAATCTCTCGATGTGCTAGGGGACCCTCACAACTTTGTCTCGACAAAAAATAACGCAAAATTATGCAACATATAGGTGGCCACGACCATTAAATGTTAGCTCTTCTGTAAAAAAACGGTTTGTGATATAAGTGAAGATGGATAATGGTAAGCAGTGGAATCTATGACGCGCATTCCACCCTGTTTGGAACATCAATGGAAAGGTTCAAACAAACAATACAAATGGCATTTGTGGGATAGTTTTATCTATCATTGCTTCAGCCCCCGTGATGTTTTCGTGTTCGGCCTGATGTGGTGTTTTTTTGATACTTTTATAGCTCGTCATCGTAGGCGATCTGTTTCAATGTTTGGTGGCCTACTAAAGTTGAGCGGAGATGTAGTGACCAACCAACTTACGTCAAAGTCACACATGAGGGTCAATACAATAAGTGGATAATCCTTCCGTCGCATTCACGTACTATGGATATTTTAATGGCCATACAACACAAACAACGTTATTACAAAAATATAATAGTAAGAGTAGACACAAGAAATAGTGAAACCCCTGCCAGATAGTACATTCCATGACGCACGATAGATTGATGCTCATTGGTTGTCCTTAACCCTGACGAGAATCGGCAACCTGTTTGGCATTCAGCGATCTGACTGCAGAATGATATGCCCACACATTTTTACTATTTAACACATTTGTAACAGTGACCTGAAAAGAGGAATATCTTAATCGAGAGATTGGATAAAGAAGTACTTGAATATGTTTCCCTGTACAAGCACATAAATGGGATTGAATTCCATTAAGCCAGGCAGAATTGGCGAATTATTTGCACCTTGGGATATGCATCTGAATGTTAGAGAAGGGTTGTTTGTGATGGAAAGCTATAGTTCTTGTTATATTTCCTCTAAAACTGCAAAGTAAATCAAGTTGACTAATAATCGTAGTATTGATTATAGGGTATAGTTGAGAATAATCAGCTTAGCACCTACGGAACCAAATTAAACTTCGAGCTTCCTTTGGGAAGACTCTGTTGAAGACCTCGTTATAAAGTAAAAGTTTTCCACTGATTTTTCGCGGACTCGTTCGATTTCTAACCTGAATTTGATGTGTTTTATAGGCATGGTTTGGTAATAAAGCTTATTGTTGATCTGTTAATGTGAAGAGGATCATGAGCAATACGATGCATCAACACTGTATACGTGCGATTCTTTTGTACAACGGTTGCAAATTTAGAACTTCTAAGGGTAGGGCGTAGGGTTTATTTCTTAGCATTAGAGTTGTTTGGGTCGACCATCTACAATATTTCCTAAGAACGCCATATTGTTCTGAAGGTAGAAGGACGTAATGTAAGAGATTCCTTCCAGATTTGTTCTTGAGTAGACACAGAAAATGGTTTCAAACAATTCCATAGGCAGGCATTTTTTATGTTCTACATAGAGCCCTCAAGATAATGTGGAGCTTTTGGCTGCAGAATACCGAGACGAATAGTCTCCTAGACTATCATATTCAGTGATGCACGGGTTTTTTCTGTGACCAAGAGTGCAGCTTTAATATCATCGAGGAAGTGTGGAACGAACGGGATGTCACCACTGCTCCATTACGGTATTCTGAACTTGTCAGTATCGAGAGTCAAAAGTTTTTTATTATTCAAGTCTCATATCTTATTGAAGTCTTCTTGAAGAAATAAAACAGCAATCAGATGAAGTATCTTTGTCCAGACCTTGAGGTCATCTATGTGCAACAAATGTTTAGAGTACCAGAAAAATCGTTAATAAACAATAAGGAGACGAGTAGTCCGGGTACCGAACTTTGTGGGACTTTAAGTTTCACTAAAAACAAATCAAATAACATACCTCGATCTCTGATGGGTTATAATCCAGTAATAACTAATACCGTAATAAAATTTTGTACACCTTCATTTTGAAAAGCCTTTCGTTATTGATATCAGTATTTCTGTCGGAAAAAGCCAATGACTCTGGTTATCATGCTCTTCATTTTAGAGTTGTGCATATTATCGAGTTTTAAATAAGACTATGAACCGAATAATGCCAAATTATCATTAAAAACTTGGAAGCACTGGACGTCCGCTTTGTCATAGCATGGGTCTCCTCAGCAATGCATGTCCACAATTCTGCACTTTTTTGAGTTTAATGTCTAGCGATTATCATTCAGATCAAGTTCTCGTTTCTGTTGAGTTGGCATATTTGTAACTTTCAAGTCTTTTATTTTGGGTATTTATCACTTATGTAGTTACATTTGGATATTGACCGTTTGACGGCTGTCCCCCGCGTTTTCTGAGGTCTTGCACGCAATATTGTTTCCTAGTGAGTCAAGATGCAGATTTTCGTGAAGACACTTACTGGAAAAACTATAACTCTAGAAGTTGAGCCTGCTGATACAATAGAAGCAGTTAAGGCGAAAATCCAAGATAAAGAAGGCATCCCACCAGACCAACAACGTTTAATTTTTGCTGGCAAACAACTGGAAGATGGACGAACTCTTTCCGACTACAATATACAGAAGGAATCAACACTCCATCTTGTCCTTCGTCTTCGTGGTGGTATAATCGAGCCTACCTTAAAGGCATTAGCTCAAAAATATAACTGTGAAAAGATGATCTGTCGAAAATGTTACGCACGTTTACATCCGAAGGCCACTAATTGCCGCAAAAGGAAGTGTGGTCACACAAGTAATGTAAGACCCAAGAAGAAACTTCGTTAAGCCCTAATTAAAGCGAATAAATTTTTCTCGGAATCTGCTTTTTGATTTTTTCCAAGGTCAGACTGTCCCTGTTTTTTGTGGATAAGTACATTTATGCTGCAATTGTTATTAGTAAATATTGTTTCCCCTCCGGACAATGAATTTGAGACTAGCAATCCTATCTAGAGGGCATGAAATGGGAATCTTCTGAATTGTATTTCAGATAGTGTAGATGTGGTACTGTCAACTTAAACCGTTGTGGGTGTCTCAATTCCAGTTATTTAGTTAGTGTCGTAGTAGCTGATCTTCATTTTATTGTCATTGGGGTCTATTTTCTCGCGTAATTGTGTGAAGTTAGTTTAGGACTCGGTTGTTACCATTTACCCTTACTGTTTTCAGAAACTACATTGCACACAACTTTCAGGAACACTACCGCCATGTGTCGCAAGTTACCG
>NW_017386258.1:0-26054 GCF_000237925.1 Schistosoma mansoni | reverse complement strand
TACATACTGTGACAGATATGATTCATATCACATATATTACAAATTGTATGTTTTTCCTTATAAATTCACTGATAAGAGACAATATATAATGTGAATGTAATTTTCGCCTCTCACCTCTTACGTTTTTCTATACAATTATGTTTAAAAATCCCCATAGATAATTCAAAAATGAACAATATTTGAGCGAACAATTGTTTTCAATAACTTCATCATCAGGCTCTACAGTTATAAGTCCATAATTATAATATTTTACAAAGTCCAAAATGAGGCATGTATTAATGAATTTGACAATGTTATATGTTAAAAATGGTAAACGTTTGCATCTGTTACGACATATATATACTTTAAAATTGTGTTATTTGTAAATTAGACATAGCGAGTGATATTCTAACACGCCGACTGAAAAGATCGGTTGAAAGGACGTTTTACGCCGCTAAGCTACACGTCACTTTCTCAACTAAACCAGTACTCACACAATTAATCAAGGATAAGTTACCGAAGATGGGCTCTTCCATGTGTGTATACCAATTCAACTGCTCCTGTGGAGCTAGTTACATAGGCCGTACTCAGAGGGCTTTATCCTTGCGTATTCGTGAACATGTACCAGCATGGTTGGGAAAAGGAGTCACTAAATCCATTAACAGCGCCATCCTTTCTCACTTGGTAGACAGTGAACATCATATCAAAATAGAAGAAGCCTTCTCTGTTTTATATCAAGTTCCGAAAACTCTACCTCAAAGAGCTAGATTACGATTACTTTACATAGCCGAAGCCATCTGGATCAACTCTAGAAAACCAAATTTATGCATCCAAAAAAAGTATATCCAGCCACTATGTTTACCTTGGTCTACGACTGGATCACCGGTTTCCTAAACTAAATATTATAAACCTCCCCCTTTTTTTTCTTCTTTGTTGATCACCTCTATCTTAATCTTCACATCCATCATTCCTAATTCCTTTATCGTAATTATCTTGATAACATCCCCTTTTATTACATATTATATTCACACAACAATCTTATTATTATTACTATTTATCATTATTATCTCACTTGACAAGATGAAATTCTCCTACTATGCACTTTATTCACACAATTTTTTGCATTTTCATTTTTTCGAAATTACTATTAAATCGATTGTGACTAGACACTTGATTACAAATCACTTTGACCTTTATTAAATGACCTTTCTAATTTACAAATAACACAATTTTAAAGTATATGTATGTCGTAACAGATGCAAACGTTTACCATTTTTAACATATAACATTGTCAAATTCATTAATACATGCCTCATTTTGGACTTTGTAAAATATTATAATTATGGACTTATAACTGTAGAGCCTGATGATGAAGTTATTGAAAACAATTGTTCGCTCAAATATTGTTCATTTTTAAAATATATCCGGGAAAAAAATTCGCGAAAAAACAGTATATCACAATATGTAAAATTCAAATAAAGAATAACAATGAATAATAATATTCCAAAATGGAACAGGCTCACAGTATATTGGCTTGGTGTACCAGATCACGTCGGGCTCACCACTGGAGATACGACGGATATTCTAGTTTAACAACTAGCAACCAGTAGTATCTTCTTTAATCGTTCGTTCCCAGTCAAATAGAAACCAGAAGTCAGACGAGAAGAGACAGGAAAGATATATTTGATTCGTTACCAATATATCGAGAGACTTCGTTCTTAACTGGCTATTGTAACGTAGGAGCTGTGTCCCACGCCGTGTTGCAACGTGATCTGGTGCGGATGCATGACCGAAAGCCTTCAGCTAAACAAGTCCACCTAAACAACGTGGTCAGCATCCAATGTCGAACACTTAGAAAGCTATTGATTTTGGGGAATTATTTACAGCTACAGTATAAAATCTAATATGTACGCCACGTCCGTCCAACAGTAACATTTTGCTTGAACAATATTACTACGCTCCATAAAGTGACTATTGAAGAATTGCACGTCAAAGCTCAAATATCCAAACGAGGTCACACTTTTTATCATTGTAATTAAACCCGATGAGGAATAATCTCGGCCTATGTAACCATTGTTTCCTCAGTGAACAGCTTTATTAAGAGGCTTGACAACAAGGTATCTTTCTATCCATAATTCATTGTCTTTCATCCGGAAATCTGTACCTGATACACGTCCACCAACTTATGATTAGTAATATTATTAATGCTAACATCGTTATGACTACCTATATACGCTTGCTACTCCTCGTGAGGCACAGGTCACCGATTCAGTACCTCCAACTCGTTCTGTACTGGTATCTCCATACGAATTGTCCTCAAAAGCTATTCATCCTTTTGAAATCCGTCAACAATACTCGGCATGATGTGTTCTTTGATCTCCTTCTTTTCTTTCAGCCTTGAGAATTCCTGGCTAGGGACTGTCTCGTGATCTACTTTGATTTTAGTAGTGTGACCTATCCACGTTTTACATCTTTGCCTGATTTCTTCTCCAGCTGGATGCTTGCAAGTTCTTTGTCACAGCATGTTGCAGGAGATAACGTACGGCTAACAAAATCTGGATGTCTTGAGTAGAAAACTCTTTTTTAATACCTGTTTCTTTTTTAGTGATGATCGTGGAAGATCTCCAGGATTCAAAGTCACGCAATACGATGTTCTTATTCATGATCCTGACTTTCGTGTTGGCTGAAAGTTGTTTCCAGTTCGAAATGTTATTCAGTTTATGAATGCTTTCCTTGCTTTCTCAATCAGCCAGTTTAAATCTGCATCAAATCCTTCTCGTTTATCAATGATGATCCTCAGGGAAGTTAACGTTTATACCGCTTTCAGAGCTTCTCTACATTTGATTAGTACTTTTACTCAATGTATTAGAATTGCGTTCTTTCCATCGTGTATGTTGGGGGCTACTGTCCCAGAGGTTCTATCCTCATTCACTATCTTCACGTTCATTGGTTGCTGTGTATTTAATAGAAGCCCATCTGCAAAGTGCTGATCTTCTAGCTGAATCCATACGACTGTCACCGAATTTCGGCAACATGGCACTTGGTAAACTGCTTGTAGAACTTTTATAAAACTAGATGTCGAATGCTATGCATTGATGTATTGCCCAACGAAAACAGTATTAAACGTAATTGCTAACTCAACGTCAACTATCGACTCGCAGTACACAGACTTAAAGAACAAAGTTGTCCGATATCATTTTCATTGACTGGATTGCGGCGGTGCTTTGAAAGGTGTATGGTCCTCGGAAGAATGCTGTTTCTTATCACCGTCTAAAACTTGAAGGTCGGCATCTGATACTGATGTACCGCGTTAATATCAATATGTACAAGAATAATATACTTTAGAGCAAATTCGCCTTCATTCTTTTTACATACCGATATGACACACGTAATGTGGATATATATTAAACAGAATTATTAGTCACATAACTCCTGTAACCTTCTGTTCATTATTCATACAGGTCCCAAAAGTGTCCTATACGGTAAATCGTCGCACTGGCATGTCATCATTCAAGATTCGTCCATAGAGGCCATCAGATAAAGTGTAGCTGAACTCTAATCAGATTAAAAGCTATTTTGATCTGACAGTTTCTGAAAGAACTTGCAAATTTTTGACGTGATTCATCAATCATTTACGACGATATGACATTCAAGCTCTTAGCAACCTTTATCGAAGATGTCAGTGAATCGTTGCATGTACAACGTCTCCACTGTTTACTGTGGTCCTCCTAAGATGCAAAAGTCTGCATAAGCCAGCCAACCATCGGGAAAAAGAGAAGGCGCAAAAGTGAAAAGTCTTGCCTGACACCGGTTCTGACTTTGAATGTGTGTGAGTGCTGCTTACCATGAACAAATTTGCTATGTTGTTCATTAAAAGAATCCCTAATGATTTTGATATTTGAAAAGGTATCCACCAGGCACCATTTTTTTAAATTCTCACTTACATTTTTTAAAATATAGTCTCTTTTGTACTCAGAGGAAAAAACTATGTAGAAAGAGAAAATTAATTTTATTCAGCCTTCCAACTCCACCCTATTTGTTTTCTAATCTGCTCTAAACGTTTTGGGAGGAAACGAGGCTGTGTACCGATCTTGAATTCATTCTCCTCCATAAACATTGGTGCGGACTCCATAACGTTACTAGAGAAGAATTTAAACACAACTAATTTTTCTGTCTATAAAAAATTTTCTGGCATCTGAAAAATTTCAGTGATATCTGATCGTTCATATTTGTCCTTGTGAGTCGTGCTAAATAGCAAGTAGTAAAGAAAAAAAACTTGGTCCTTTGAACTCAAAAACATTTACTTCCTTTCCACTCTTTCGAAAACACAGAAGTGAAATTGTTTCTTAAAGCTTTCTTTATCGAAACGTGAGCGAAAACCGCATAGAAAAGTACGGTTGTACATATACATACACAGAAAGAGCGAAAAATGTGTACATGTTTTGGTTCCAATTTGACAGAAGATTATGTATGTGTATAGACCTAAAGACATTTGATGTTTTTCATTTGGGAGACGTCTTTATGGAGGAACACGACTATACCAAAATTAGTGAAAAATTTACTGAGGATGTATAAATACAATTTACGATATGGGAAAATATGATACACAGGCGAAAGATTCGGAACGCTGCCTATATTTCCAGCTTGGAGTCTGAGGCTACGTAATCTACAGCTTATTTACTAGGTCAACTCTAACAACCTGTTCGTCACAGAGTATGTTTGCTAGGTAAGGCATTACAAAACTTTTATAGCTTTGCTTGCGTGCATAGATTTTAATGTATTTACGTCTCGTTGAAGCAGAAGATATACAAAGAGAAAGATAAAAATGAAGTGTATGCTTAGTATCTGATAAGATAACACCTGCCAGGAGTTTGCAAGACCTAAGATGTCTATCCACAACCATATTAATAGTAACCTCAAAAAATTCACCAAACACCTTGCAAACTGCCTTCAGCACTCTCCGCAGTACAGCAAAGTCTTTTCTCAAAAGCCCGGGAAAGAATACTGGAGAACAGTAAAGAATAATAGGTAATATACAGGAATTGACAAATTGTAAGAGTAAATGGTGAGTAATCCCAAAAACATGCAGCCTATTTATGTAGTAAGTCAAATGGTAAACTTTTTCGATAACAGAAAAAACATGAGAAGACTAAAAGATATCAGAGGAAAAAGTAACACCAAGATGATTGACCTTCGACATTGTGTGTATCAAGGAATCTCCAATGGCACAAGCATTATGGGATCCCAAAATAGTGTACTGGTTCTATCCATTTCCCAGGCAAAAGTTAACAGCTTGATATTCTAGATGGATTAAGTAAGAGACCATTATCAACAGACCACCATTCAATACGAGATAAAAATTTGTTCATTTCAATGGGCATACATACAGTGAGGTTGTCCGCATATTTCACAAAAGTGTTTTCTGTGGAAGATGACAGATCATGCAGAAAAAAAGAGAAGAGCAGAGGTGAAATAACAGCTCCTTGTGGCACACCTTTATAAGACATCAGATACGTTGAAAACTTTCCTCTAAACACAGTGCACTGTTCTCTTCCAGAGAGGTAGGAACATAGCCAATTGGTTATCCATCCGTCATTGTTGACGCTGATCAACTTGTTAATTAAGATGTCTATTAAGATAGAATCAAAAGCAGAAGTATAGTCCAGAAAAGCGCATTGAACATACTTCTTACCCCTTTCCAGTCCGAACAATATATTGTGGTGCAGAACAGCAACGGCATCTAAGATGTTTCTTTTGCATTTATAAGCAAGCTTATATGGATCACTGTGCTCTTTTATTGCAAGTTGAAGTGGGAGGATCACTTTTTTCCATTATTTTGAAAAAAAGGTGAAGTTATTGCTATGGGTCTAAATTTCACACTTTTATCACTGGATACTTCCTTCGGTACAGGGCTTATCTTTATCTTTCTCCACAGTTTCTGTAACACATTAGTTGAGAAGGACCTGTTAAAGATATTCGTGAATGGATAACATAAAACGCCAGCACATGTTTTTAAAAAGGAGGTTTGGGATACCATCAGGTCCTAAACATTGGGATGAATTAAGTGACTGGTGATCCACTGCTACTAGACACGGAAGCCCGTTAAGCGAAAGCTGCTTCTATTCCGTCCTCAACCATTTGGACCATTTTCGGACGTCATTTTCAGTGAAACTGTGAACATAATTATTCTACAAACCTGTCGATATAGGGAGCATGATGTCAGATGGCCGACGTACAAAGGACTTATTCAAGTCACAAACATTCAGATGGTTATCGCTTCTAGTCTTTTTATCCCCTTTTATTTCTTTAAAGAGTTTTTCGTGCCTTAAGGAAACCCTCGTGCTATTGATAGAAGAAACCAGAGAAGTAGTGAATAGGTCTTTATTTCGATCTTCGCGCAGTCACAGTGGAGTGTGGGATTATCTGTTCAGACAAAGGCTCTCAACATTCAATATAAGATAATAGGGAATATAACGCTTACAAAAGGTAAGGAAGTGAATGAATACTTGAACAATACTGTTTTAGCATATGCTTGGTTGTTTGGGGTCAACTCTTAACCAACCAACCTGAGCTGTTACATTAGCTTCCCCCTAGAATCGACTTCCGTAGGAACGTCGGTTCGATTAACCTATCTATTGAAAACACCTTAGTTCTATTTCTCATCCCAAGGCGAAATTATCAACTCGCTCACTATTTGACTTACAATCAGTTACGACTAACGCTTTCAACGATAGTCCATGGTTTCTCTTCATTTACTAGCTTGTCATCTTATTTTGTAGCATGTGATCTTTTCTACAACTATCGCTGACGGTTTGCTGCGTGCTTTCAAGAGAAAGTGTGACAATGTGGAATAAGAATATCTGAGGAAGTGCCGCGAGCGGGCTACCCAACACCATGTTGGTGAGGTACGATTTTTCCATGCTCAGACCGGCTATCAGGTGTTTACTCACCTGCCTCTTGAGTCGCCCTCAAGTAAAAAGTAAAGAAGAGTCTACTTCAAAGGTAATGGTGAAAATCAAGCAAACCTGAAGAACTGCTCCACTACCTGCATAAAATAATAAGATGCAAAATGGAAATACATAAATGCAATTGATAATTGTTCGGTTCATGTAAGTGCTTGGCCTCCAGAACGAATTGGTATTCTGGAAGGAAATAGACATAGTGTAGATATCTTGTGCACGAAGGACCACGAAAACAACAACAAAAAAACTCTTTTGTAATGCATATATGTAAAAGGGTGAACTTGCTAGAAGTTGGACTCTTTAACAAAATCGATCAAATGCATGACCTTGAGCCAGTGATGACCGCCTTTTACAACTAGGTGCGTAACCAAGGGTGCATCAGAGTGATCCACAAAACGGAAACGAATATACGATTAAGAAGCAAAAAAAATTGTGTGGAGTATGCGGATCAAGTACAGTTGTGTCAAATATCCTTTTCTGGTTTGATTTAGGTATGCATGATATATTGAAGCAATATTTCGTCAATTCATCCAAGTAACGAATTGGTTTGCACCTCAGAAGTGTGTAAGTCCTATTACTCATTAGTATTATGAATGATTAGTCGATAAAAGGAAAAATTGCAGTCACTCCCCCGTGGTTTGATGTGGTCTAATGGCTAGGCACACGGTCTAGCATTCAGGAGGGCAGAGGTTCGAGTGCGTGGGGCCTACGTTTTTGTTCATCAAAACCCCCTTCAATACGACGTTTGTTGTCCATAAATTGCTCAGATATGAGAGAAAGATAACAAGAGGACGGATTGATATGTCAAAGTGCCATATTGGAACAGCACAAGTTCTTTGTTTGTATTAATAATAATACTATAGAAAAAAAAATGATGAGAACTTTAATAAGTACTTGACCATGGTTTAATCCAAAATGTTTTGTCTAAAAAAACACTTATTAATAGTAGTATTAGTCGTATCAAGCTACTAAACATATCTTCGACCGAAAACTTTTAGAATTAGTTCATATGGTATATATGTATAGCCAGTCTACGTGAAAAATGTATACAGATATATAAGAAGTACAACCAACATAGTTAATTAACCAGAGAAAGAAATTATAAAACTCGCCTGGGTTGCTTTTTGAATTCGTTGTATTTGCCAGTGTTAGTTGTATGAGTTTGATTAAAATCCTCAGCCATCGTTTCGGAATACCTAGCTTATGTGTCCAGTATTTAAAAAAAATATTTAGCATAACACTTATATATCCAAGGTAAAAGGTCTGGGGAGTTGTATGTGAGGCGGAATGAGGAAAAAAATTATTTTTAAGTAGATGCAGGGTCTGATTAGCTACGTGGTTAGATTTTATCCTGCAGCCGAAACTGTCAACATCCTTGACTGACTAATCGGATGTGCCCAGAGAACCGTTTTAGTCATTTGTAAAGATTTATCATCTTTACATTTCGATTCCGTAATGGATTTGTCAGTTAAACGATCTAACAACACGTATGGTGGTTCATGATCTAGATAAGCCGGCTTTAGCCTATCAATACTTACTGTGTCGATGTTTCCATGTTTTTCTATCACGAAATATTTAGATTTTCTTGAGACGACTTTGAATGGACCTTCAAATGGAGGACTGAGTGGCGCTTTTATTTTGTCACATCTTATCCAGACGTGCGTGCAATTGCTTAGGTCTTTAGGTATATATACGGAGCGCGATTGTTCACGAGTATTAATCGGCTTAAGTTTAGACATGTGGTCCCGTAGTTGATCTACATAATTTTCTAAATTAAGTTTTTGACTGTTAGTAATAGGGTTAATAAATTCACCTGGTAGTCTCAGAGTTGTTCCGAAAACCAGTTCCGCAGCTGAACACTGTGCGTCAGTTTTGACAGATGCTCGTATTCCCAACATAACTAACGGTAGGAATTCTGTCCACTGATTGGGGTTTGAGTGAGATATAAGAGCGGTTTTTAGCTGACGGTGAAAACGTTCTACCATCCCATTAGCCTGAGGATGATATGCAGTGCAGCGTATCCTATTGGAGCCTAGAAGTTTAGCCAAGTTATTAAATAGTTCGGATTCGAATTGCGCTCCTCTATCCGTCGTTATTGTTATAGGTGTACCAAAAATGGTTACCCAGTTCTGCATGAAAACTTTGGCTACTGTTTCCGCTGTGATGTCCGCTATCGGGATGGCTATAGGGAATCTGGTAAATCGATCTATGCATGTAAAAAGATAATTAAAACCGTTTGAACGTGGTAAAGGACCTACCAAGTCGATATGCACATGGACAAAACGTGCATCCGGTTGCGAGAAAACACCTATGGGTGAATTTGTGTGACGATTTATCTTTGATTGTTGACATGCTGAACACTCTCTAACCCATTTGTGTACATCCTTCTGTAAATTCGGCCATATATATCTGGCATTGATTAGTTTTGTTGAAGCTTTTGCGCCAGGATGAGACAAAGAATGAAAGTTATTATATATCAACTTTCGCATACTTTTGGGAACGAAAGGTCGCGGTATTGCCTTGGTCGTGTCACAGTAGATTAGAATACCATCGACAGGTGATGGGAACTGTTTTAAATTAAGACTTGAATTGTTTGTTTTAAGCAGGTTTTGTAATTCTAGATCCTGCTCTTGTTCGTTTCTCAACGTCTCGAAGTTTACTGTAGACTGCTGTAGCACGTTTATTTCTAGCCTAGATAAAGCATCTGCCGCCTGATTGTCCTGACCTTTGACATATCGGATATCGCTTGTGAACTGTGATATATAGTCAAGGTGTCGGACTTCTCGAGGTGAGTATTTATCAGCTCTCGCTTTTAGTGCATTCGTTAGTGGTTTGTGATCCGTAAAGACTATAAATTCCCTGCCTTCTAACATGTGTCGGAAGTGTTTAATGGTTAGGTAGATTGCAAGAAGTTCTCGCCCGAAGGTAGAATACCTTGTTTCTGCTGGAGCGAGTCTTTTTGAGAAGAAAGCAATTGGTTTCCAGGCGTTTTTAACCAGTTGGTTAAGGGTACCGCCTACTGCTTTATCTGAAGCATCCACCATCAAAGCAAGTAGGGAAAGAGAATTCGGATACATCAACGTAGTTGCTTGAGCTAATTTATCTTTAAGCTGTCTAATAGCTTCGACAGCGTCAGAAGACAGTTTGAATTCTTTTGGTTTTCCTTTTAGTGAATCTGTCAAAGGTTGCATTAATTGTGCACAACCTGGTATGAATCTGCGATAAAAGTTAATTAGACCTAGAAAACTTCTCAGTTGTGTAAGAGAACTAGGTATGGGGTATTGTTTAATGGTGTCTACTTCTTTTTTGATCGGTTTAATCCCTTCTGGGCTTATTGTGTGACCGAGGAATCCTAAAGTTTGAACACCGAAAACACACTTACTTTGATGTATGTTTATTCCATGTTCATTCAGTCTTTTTAACACTGTTTTTACATGCTGTTCATGTGATTGCAAATCGGGGCTGGCAATTAACAAGTCGTCTATATACCCCTGCGCAAATGGCATATCTCGAAGTAGATTGTCTATGAATCTTTGAAATGTCTGTGCCGCATTTCTCAGGCCGAATGGCATGCGTACAAACTCGAATAAGCCAAAGGGTGTTGTAATAGCTGTCTTGGGGATATCTTCATCAGCCACTGGGATATTGTTATATGCCCTGACTAAGTCAATTTTGGTGAATATGTTCATACCCTGTAAACCGTTTGTGAAATCTTGGATATGCGGTATTGGGTACCTATCTGGTACGGTTTGACGGTTGAGGGCTCTGTAATCCCCGCACGGTCGCCAGTCACCTTCATTCTTCTTTGGGACCATATGCAAAGGGGATGCCCATTGACTATCAGAGGGACGGATAATACCCAGTTGTAGCATATAATCAAACTCGGCCCTAGCGATTTTGAGCTTATCTGGTGCTAGTCTCCTGGGTTTTGCAAAAATCGGTACACCTTCGGTTTTGATAGTGTGACTTACTTTTAGTTTGTCTTTAGAAGGCTGTGGGTTTGGTTTAGTTAAGTTTGGAAATTCCGCGAGTATATCTTGGAATTTCGCTGTTGTTACTGGAGGAGTTTGAATCAAATTAAGAGAGCTGATGTGACTTTCTTTGCCTTTTGTGTAATATGAAGTTTCTTTTAGTGTTAATCGCCGTTTCTTGGTGTCAACCAGAAATTCGTATCTCTCTAGAAGGTCCATCCCCAGTATTGCCAGATCTAAGTCGGCTACCGTGAAAACCCAAGGGAATTGCCTCCTGAACCCCAAATCTAGGGTTAAGTTTTTCTGCCCAAATGTCGCAATTTTAGTTATATTTGCAGCTTGAAGTGTAATTGGTGATGTTTCTCGACTAATCTCAGTTTTATTTTGAGGGATGATGCTAAGAGCAGCGCCAGTATCCACCAAGAAATTCAAGCCAGAGTTTCTGTCTCTAACATAAAACAAGCGACTGTTTAGGCGCCCCTCCTCAGTCGTCGCGACCTGGGGAGGGGTTACTCGTTTCCCGCTGTCTTAGAATTATGCTTAGGCCAGGCGCATGGTTGCATGCACTTGGTTGAGTTGACACCAAACTTCCAGTGGTATCAACAAAACTGCCCAGGTTGTCTGGACATTTGTGACCTGTTTTGTGACTTGGATCGTGGTCGTTGTGGTGACCTGCTCCTGTTTCTATTACCCATTTGCATTCTGGTGACAGCCTCAATGAGACTCTTGACGCTCGCAATGAGTCCTTCTATGACGGGGTCTTTTGCTGATTCTACTTTTTGTGTGTGATTTATTGTGCCTGGCCCAGTTGGAGGACCTCTCTCCATTATTCTATCGGCTATACGCGCTAAATGAGATAATGAGGTTTCAGGATCTTGTGCATCCAAACAGTGTTGGACGTAGCATGGGAGAGCTTGTATCCATCCTTGTTTTAGGACTGCTTCACCCACTGTGTTATCACCCATTAACACTTGGAGGTGACGCAAAAACTGTGACGGCGACCGATCACCTAGTGTTTCACCTTGAAAAAGTCTTTGGATTCTTTGACTATCTGATAATGATAAACGGTTCATTATCTCTCGTCTTAAGATGGTGTATGGTTGTGGTGATGGTGGATCTAAAATCAAGTCACGAACTTCTTTGGCGACTGAAGGAGGAAGGATAGAACACAAGTCTCTATAGCGAATCCCTTCAGATTTAACATTGTGTCTCGTGAAATAATGCTCTAGTTGAGCAAACCACAACTCAGGATCACTACGATCAAATTCTGGAAGTCGGGATTTCGTAGTCATAACAGTGTCTATCTCCACTGGTGACAAATCCTCCAGATTATGGGTTTCTATTGAGTCTGACATGAGGTATGTGACAAATATAGCAATAAAGTTGGCACGAAAAATGGTTACTATAACACGAATAACTTAAGATAATACGGAATAAACTAGTTATATACTCAACTTAGTTTACGGATAATCAGGTCTACTTTTACGATTAAGTAAAAAAAAATTAATGACAGAAATGAGGTTAAATTTGTGTTCAAAAAGGGCTCACCACTTCCGTGCCTTAAGGAAACCCTCGTGCTATTGATAGAAGAAACCAGAGAAGTAGTGAATAGGTCTTTATTTCGATCTTCGCGCAGTCACAGTGGAGTGTGGGATTATCTGTTCAGACAAAGGCTCTCAACATTCAATATAAGATAATAGGGAATATAACGCTTACAAAAGGTTAGGAAGTGAATGAATACTTGAACAATACTGTTTTAGCATATGCTTGGTTGTTTGGGGTCAACTCTTAACCAACCAACCTGAGCTGTTACAAGTTCCCACATACGTGGCGAGTTTTTACAAGATAGGAATTTTGGAGTAAACAGAGAGCTGAGACGTCCAATCTCTAAATTTATTAGACCATTTAGCTTACGAACTTTAATGGGGTTTTCTCCTTGTTCATTATTTCTTTTACCCTCCGTAATCGTTCTAGTTGTGGAGATGTAAGTCGATCAAAACTTAATAAGGAGGTTTCAGTAGGAGAGCAAATATCAAAAAAGAATTTAAGATAACAGGTGATAGCATCAGTGTTTTTCAGTGAGTCATCTGTAAATAATTCCCAGTTAGTCGTACGAAACATGTTTTTTAGATTTTGTAAATTTTCTTCTGAGTAATTCCTGTATATTACTTTTTTGGTACGGTGTATGTGTGTACTCTTTCCATGTTTACCATATACTTTAGGTAGAACACGAATTATACAGTGATCCGAACAAGACAATGGAGCACGTTTGCGAGTCACACATGTACCCACATCATTAATGAAAACCAAGTCTAGATGAGCATTCAAACGAGTAGGAAAATCTACTACATTTCGTTAACCTAGTGATTTAAGGAAGCTACAGTCACATGAATTGAAATCACCACATACAATTGAAAGTGAATCACTGAAGACAGTAACGGAGAATTCAGTAAATTTTTCGGTGAAGACAGATAGCGCAGGTGATGTGCAGTCTGGAGACATGTAGATATTGGTAACATAAACATATTTGTATTTATTCAGGTGTTTTGGACTTCACCTTAAAGTTAGACAGTCGATAAAGTCATTTGAAAACTTGAAACAAGTAAAAGTAGATCGATACCAGTTAACGTTTAGAAGCGCAGCTACTCCGCCGCCACACGTCTTTTTATTGTTTGATCGATCCTGACGATAGATATTGAAATCACGTAGTGATACTAAACAATCGTCCTATAAGTCAGTTAACCAAGATTCTTGAATTGTGATGACACCACAATTACGATACATGTTTTGACATGTTTTGCGACAGCCCACCAGACGACAAAGAGGAGTCTCTTTACGAGTTATAATCATTGTTACACAAGCAGAAGTCAAATAAATAGCGAAAGATAAGTTTATCTTAGCTGTCACCACAATATGTATATTCAAATATTTCTTAAAGATGATTTCTAATTTCATTACGATTAAATTAGAAATGCAACCAAAAAGCCAGGAGATGGGAGAAAAAATAACATGGTTGTTAGCAACCTCTAGGACCCTCTAGAAAGTGCCCATTTCAAGAATTTTCTAGGCACCAGAGCTGCTTTTCGTGATAATTCATCGTTCGGAGTTGCTAAACTTCGTAAGTACCTCTGTGAGTTGCATCAAATGTTTGTTGCAGTGAGTCAAGTTGTTTAACGCATGTCACAGAATAAGACTACATGGGGCGAGTCACTCGTAGTTTATTGCTTGCACACCAAATCACTGTGGACCGGAGACCAATGATGATTGAAGATAGTCGTGTTCCGCAGAAGTTTTTAGGGTCTCAGTGTAAACTATTTTGACTGTAGTTTATTTTCATTATGCTATGAATTTTGGGAAAGATATTGCAAATCGTGACTCGCTGACAGCTGGAAAGGAGGATATCAAGAGTCACTGGAATCTTTCCAAAGAAATTTCGACTATCGGTTGCAGACTGTAATTTCAAGTTGCGTGTTTTCAAACAGATTGGTAAGAGCGAGGAAGGGTGTAGATTCGAATTAGTGTTTATACTGTCGTACATGTTGTAGTACACTTGAAGTTTAGATGATGAAGCAATGGATCATCTTTTCAGTAGTACTGTATATAACAGGCGATATTTTGACTAATTTCTGCGATTGTTCACTTGTGACAAGAGAGAAAAGTTAATTCGATCAATTAGGCGCCCATGCCAGATGTTCTGAGAACCAGTGTCAAATGTAATGAAGAAACCTAAAAGAATTCCACTGTATAGTAACCTTAGATTTTTGGCAGCCTTGTCTTTATTTATGCTAGTCACACAAGGTCACATATCAGTAAGCTTGATGACTGATCAAATTCCCGGATACGATAGATTATATAGCTATTTGAGAATGACATTGTTCCTAAGTGACTTAATGGTATCTACCCGTAGTTGTGTCATCCTACCTGTTCCAATCGGTTTGATATATACTTCTGCGGTGCTGACCGTTATTTTTGTGGTTTTACAGTTCAACGGTGTCTTACTTAGCATACTCTGTAGCTAAATAATGACAATCCAAGATTTGCAATGCATTGTTTCTGTTTACTAACCTTCTTTTGGTTAGGCTAGAACATACATGCTTATGATAGTTAGTGGAACTATGCAGACAGCAAAGATGGCGAGACTAAACTTTATGGACGACGTTTGAAGGAATCTTAAATGACCTTGAGAAATATTAGCCAATCAGAAGACAGCTAGTATACAGTGTAAATATATTATACAAAACTAAAAAATTAAAGCAGATACTTTTTTTTACATGGCTCGAAAATTTATCAAGGTCAGATATGAGTTCAGAAGTTCTATAATCATAGTGCGTACGGCACAGGAACTCATTTATATGGGTCCATAGTAGTCGACCTCTGGAACCATGATAAGGCCTCAAAAATTCTTTTGTCCTCGACCACATAGCTTCAATGTTGTTGGTACGGTTTAGTGTTAATGGTTAGAGTCAAGGTTTAGGGTTAAGTTGATAATTTATGGATGACCTTTGAGTGACCCTGAGAGTGTCAACATAATAACTAAGACTAAATTAGGGTTATTAACCTGTGTGAAGAATTCAAATTATGATTTACAGTTCATGGTTAAGGTTAGGAATTATACTTAGGGTTTTCATCACGAACTGACATCAGCTATAATGCCAAAACTCTATTTATCTAAATAGATAACTGAATTTCGCGCCAAAATCTTATGATTACTGGCGAGACTAAAGAACATGGACGAGCCAATCAGAAGCTTTCGCGGGTTTTCAAGGTCACGGCGCTAAGTTCGGTACCTGACGCTTACGTACGGTCGGTTTGCAACGGATTTTAAAGAAAACATGATAATTAAGCGTCTACAAGATAAGTTATCATGAGATTTTGGCGCAGAATTCAATTATACATTTGGATAGAGTTGTGGCATTATAGCTGATGTCAGTTCGTGATGAAAACCCCTAAGTATAATTCCTAACCTTCACCATGGACTGTAAATCATAATTTGAATTCTCCACACAGGTTAATAACCCTCATTTAGTCTTAGTTATTACGTTGACACTCTTAGATTCACTCTAGCGTCGCTCAAATGTCGTCCATAATTTATAGTCTCCTCTTAAACCCTAAACCGTAACCCTAATCCTAAACCCTAAACCATACCAACATACCGACAACACTGAAACTATGTAGTCGAGGCTGAAAGAATTCTCGGGACTTTATCATGGTTCCAGAGGTTGACTACTATGGAGCCACATGGATGAGTTCCTGTGCCGGATGCACTATGATTTTAAAACTTCTGAACCTATATCTGACCTTGATAAGTTTTTGATTCTTGTAAAAGAACAGTATCCCCCTTAATTTTTGAGTTTTGTATAATATATTTTTACTGTATGCTAACTGTCTTCTGATTGGCTAATATTTCTCAAGGTCATTTAAGATTCGTTCAAAGGTCGTCCATGTTCTTTAGTCTCGCCTGATTACTTCTCTTGTAGACTCTGAATTATTACGTCTTCTCTAAAGTCCGTTGTAAACCGACCCTACGTAAGCATCAGGTACCGAACTTAGCGCCGTGACCTTGGAAACCAACGAAAGCTTCTGATTGGCTTGTCCATAAAGTTTAGTCTCGCCACAAAATAACAAAATGACCAAGATCAATTTAGTAGGCTTGCACGCTATCTTTTTCGGTGATTATTGTCTCCATTTTTCAGCCTCCTTGAGATACACCACCAAAAACAGATATGGAATGAGTGACTTCGACCTGCACTATTATAAAAGCCTCAGACATCCCAGCTGGAATATCCATATAGATGGATATAAGGTTGTGGTTTCTAAAAAGCACCCAACTTCACATGGATTTATTCTCGACCATCAGCTGCATGTCACGACGCAACCTTCATAAAGCACACCAATTGTGATAGTGACAATATGTTTTTTGCTAAAACCATCTACATTTATATCTTATAAAATATCAACCCAGCTGACCAATTTACTACAAGGAAAATTTTAATTTTTGTAACAATCTGATCTTGCCTGTAAAGTGGTATGCTTCATGTAAAAAACTGTCATTTTAGAATAAATTATTATTACCATTTTTCCGTTATACAGCCATTGTTTATATACTTCTGAAAAAAAGCTGTTAGCAGTAGGTAATGCCTAAGTTTATTGTTTCTGTAGAAAGAAAAGATTTGGAGTAACCTACTTTAACAGAAAGGTTCAATCAACATATTCGGAAGAATGTACCAAAGCAATAGCGGACATATTAGCTCGCAATAATAACTGACGACCGTAAATACATATAAATGGAGTGTATATAATAAGACCAGGAAGACAGTAATCTGTCAAACATTTATAAATAAATTAAAGTTCTTCACCACAGATCCGCGATTTATATGGTTAACATTAAGAGTAGTGAACAGACTGCTGTTTTTCTAATTTATAGCTAAAAAACTTTTGAAAAATTTATCAGAATTTTCTTCTATCATCCTACTTAATGTAACCTCAAAGCGAATACCGACGTCCATCTTACCCGAAATAGTGACATAGAAGGTCCTAATTGATCTTTTTTAGGTGTGCAAACTACTGTAATTAAGGACATGGAGTTCGTATCTAGTAGTCACAATCCTGAATACAATAAGACCTATAGCCAAAAAACAAAAAGATCAATATACCGTCCATAACAGAGAAAGCTTTCAAGGTCGTATAAGAAGAGTTACCCGCAGATTTATTCAAACTGGAGATCGAAATGACGCGCAGTGGAGAAGGCGTGTGAGCCAACTCGATCTAACCAAGCATTAATTATTATCTATAGTCACACAAAAATAAGCTACAGACATATGATGAGTAGGATAAAATGCACATAAATAGACGCTTATATAATAATAGTCAGTGTTGGCAAGCGAATAATTAACAAGGTCGAAACGTGACTCATGAATGAATAAATTGGCCCGCTCAGAAGCTAGAATAAGTTATATGGGCTATACATAGAAACCGATAATACAACCTGCTGCTGCTAAATATGGAAGCCCTTCAAACAAAAGCTTTTTTCGAATCCGTCCACAACCACTTGAGACCGTTTCATGAATCACGAAATTGAAAAATCTGCACTACCTCCCCAGTGTAAGAGAAATTGCTACTGATTATACCTACACATGTATCATTATGATAAATGTTTTTATTTAGGGAACCTGTAATACCATCTCTATTTAACTGATGCTATAATTTTTAAGCTAATTAGAAATATATCCAATAAATAAACTGTATGAACGTTAAATTAAGCATTGATATTTTATTTGCAAATACACTATTTCCAAGTACATTAATCCATAGATAAAAGTTACAGTGGTTTAGTCCAATTATTGAGTTATTTCCATGAGTGAATTTCACTAGCAATCAAGTATTGATTTAGAGAGGATCCAACTTACTAGAGACATATTTTGGTGAAGTAATTATACTTGAAAGTTGAGAAACTGACTAAATGTTTCATCAGTCTTGTTTTCTGTTGACTGGAACAAGACGATGAAGACTGATTCTAGGTATAAATTTATCTCAAAATCTAGATGTAGAACAACAATCTTGCAAAAGTTTATTTCTCTAATCAATGCATATACATCTCCCTAAATAAAATATACTCTAAACACTACAAAACCGTGTGATTTTTGTTTTGAATGAAGTTGCCTACAAAAAAGTCAGCCTATATTGTCAAGGACAGCAAGATATCACAAAACAGCTTTTACTTTAATAAATAAATATCAAAGTCCTTTCTTTAGCCAAATAATATTGATCACATGACTAATTATGATATCAGTCAGTCACAACGTAAAACTTCGTATGTACCTAATTATGATAATTATTACTTTTCAGAAACCTATAAATGTACAGTGAGATAACAGGATGCAGCATCCTCCGAGAAGGTTACTCTAAATTTCATTTAAATAATTTGATTTTACAGTCAACTTGTACATTAGCTAAAATATATTAGATTACGAATTTAATAAAAAAGAAACAAACTAATTTTCTGGTGGTTATTAAGCTTGTTGTTAGCCTCTCGTTTTTGTCAACTGTTACAGTCTAACTGAGTATGCGATAATCTAGCCAACTGAAATCACCGTGTCTAAGTAGGTTAGTTTGAGTTATTTTCTGAAAAAATTGCTAGAAATCTGAGCGTTAGTAACAATTCACTACTAAATAATGGGTGGGATTACTACCGCTTTTATTTAACAGCGGAATAATAGGTGAATTTGCCACTTGAAGTTAACCGAATATCAAAATAACATGTGCTGCATATAAGAAAAAGAAAACCACATTGCAGTGAATCAAATGTTTCGACAATTTACTCAGAAATAGAAAATGTAGTGAGTCAGCCACGATTTTCTAGTCTATCTCTTCTGACGCAAATTGACCAGAAGCTTCTCAGTCAAACATTTTGCAGAGTGACAATCCAACAAAATCAGCTTTCAGTCAGGTGCAAGGTGAGCAAAATCCTGCCCAAAGTTTTGCGCCCGTCTCAGCACCCCAGTACTTTTATTAAAGCCAGAACGAAGTACACCAGAGGAACTTATTTAACTTTTTCACTCATTGCGGCCCTAACCACTAGTTTTCGAAACTCACTGACCGCTGTTTTCTTCCATACTGACATCCTATTCCCACAACGTACTTGTTCCTTCATGTCATTTTTGTTACACTGTATCCCAACGTCAACATTTTATTTTTAGACGTTACGAAACCCATATCTGCAATTAATTATCTGCACCTAACTTCCTGGTCAGTATTTAAACAATAAAAAAATACATTTACAATCTCGTGACAATGAGTGATACATATTTATTTTGTTCGTTACAAGGATCAGTAGGTCATTACACAGAGACACACCATTTTGAGAAAAAGGTACATTTGCGACTTCATGGCTTTAAAGATAAGTTTGCCGTAGGTGAACTTTTGGCTAATTCAATCTGTCATTAAGATGTCTCAATAGGTGCAATCTATTCACTTGAAATAAACCAAAGCGAGCAGGTCATCGAATGCCACCTGTTATCCGTTACTTCCTTTAAGACACCTAGTTTGTAACAAAATCTGTCTTCATATTATAAAGACCATTTTACGAAACAACTTAGATAATAATAATAATATACTAACTAGTCCTCACCATCAAGGTAGTTGAAAACCGTTACTGGTAGTTAGGATCAAGAACGCTACTCATAGGAAATATAAGTCATGTATATGATTACAGAGCATACAAACAAAAGACCAAAATGCCAATTAGTTTACTTGAAGACCTAAAGTTTCTGAGCCAGAACCTGTATATAAATAAATAAGCTCCAACAAGTGTAAAGTCGTGGGTATGAAATGTTGAAAATCACCAAACCACAATCATCTTATATTCCATTTTCATCAATGTTACAAGAGAAGGCCCTTACTAAACAACAAACACGAAGTTCTAACTTTGTCGTAACTTAATATTTCAATATGGTTGATAACTGTCATAAAAATATTGTATTGAAAGTAGTGATAGATTAATTCCCATCCCTAGTAAAACTGTTCATCTGGATATTTTACAAGCAGATGGAAAACGAACGTAAGAACGAAATAATAAACAAAAAAGTAATAACGTATTTTTGAAAATCTGATGGATTTCTGACTCAAAAATACATATTCACAACCAGGTGACACTACATATTGTCCAGGTCTAATCTCAGTTACTGATATAAAGTCAGTCAGTCAGCTGCAACGCAGGATCAGGAACATATATGCATCGGTTCAAGTTGCCATACCTCGTTAGTACAACAGATTCTTAGTAGTTACTTCAATAGTAGTAATATATAGAAGAAATATGGCATATAAGGATTTTATGCAGAAAAAATTAGTTCGTAGAAAGAAAAGTATAAAGGAATTTCAATCTCACGGTTTAAGGGAAGATAAAGAGTGTATACACCTGCACCATTGTGACCGATTATGAGCCATGTCACACAGAGTCTACAACCGCCGGTTACGGCAGTCGCGCGCACCCCGACCAAGTAGTCTGCGTCTACAAACATGGCTAAGACTAGGAGTTAGCGACTCCAAGGACTGACGCCATGTTTTGATTTCTTCCAACCATTCCCAATACCCGTCAGCATTGCGTGTCGTGGTAATCGGTGTTCAGGCATACGTAACACGTCGCCCAACCATCTCAGTCGATGAAGATTCATGACCTCATCAGCTGATTTACCAGCATTCCCTAATACCCTGTGTCTAACCTCACTATTACTTACCCGGTGATTCCAGCAGATGCGAGCAATATTTCTAAGGCATCTGTGGTAAAATACTAGTAACTTAAGAGTATATCCTACTCTTAATGGCCATGTCTCGCAGCCGTAAAGTAGAACAGGGAGAACCGCTGCGCAGCATACTCGTCTCTTATTTCATAGACGGATATCTCGCCTAAGCCCTACGTGTGGCGCATAATTATCTTGTGCCTCCTTGTACCAATATTTATGCGTTAAAATCAATAAACTAAGCCATGCGTGTCGTTAGTTGAAAGCTAGACAGGTTTTCTGAATCCGTGCACTGATTTCATCAGACACTAACCTATTAAGCTGATCAGACTTCCAGGATAAGTGAAATTATTGGCGCGGTCGACTACTTCACTCCCTATCCTTAGTTCAGGTGTTTACGCAGGCGAATCCTGAAGTAACAGCTTGCATTTGGAGGGGGGAAACATCTTGGCTTGTTGTTCAATGCTACTAAAGGACTATGACATCTGATGGAAAGAAAAATAATTGAAGAGAAAAATACTTCCAAGTGATCCAAAATGTACAATATATTTGTAACGTTATTCAGGCTCATTCACGTCGTGCTACTGGATTTTACAATCTGTCGTTATTTATTTGCTGAACGAAACTGATAGATTTTCGTAAGAATATGGGATTTCATTACAGTAGCTTCAGAATTAAATACTTTACATCTGGTGAGAACAAAGTGAAACTTTATTCGATATTATATTGAAGTATTTGTGAAAGGAGCTCGTACGTCACATAAGTCAGCTATGCACACTGAAGGATAAGAGTAAACCAATAATAAATGAATCGATGCGATAAACGTAGCTAGCCACACTATTGAACAGTAAATCAATACTATCACTGTACATATCAATTTTTAAAACTAGGGTGGTTTGAAATTCCGTACGGCTATGGCTTTAAAAAGCTTGAGTATTCGATCTGGACAACTATTAAAAAAAACTTCAGATGGAGCTCCTACGACACATTGAAATGCCGAGTAACATATTCTTGTGACAAGCAATCGGACACAGCTTTTATGGCAAGTGGTGTTAGTCCGTCAGCGTCAAGTCAGTTATGCAAAACTAACGATGTAAATGAATAAGAAAATGAACCATCGAGCCACTAATTTCGCTGAATTAGCTTTTATAGGTTAATGATCACCTTACAAGTCAGAGTCAGTGTAACTATTAGTTGATTTTCAAATCAATAACTTCCCATTTAATAAGACAAAAGACATCTCCGTAAGTGTGATTTTGCGAATAGTTTAAAAATCATTAATACGACAAGTTGTTGCTGAGAAAGCGAACAGGGTATGATAGTTTCAGACTTCATAGGTCAAATATAAATGTAAGAATAATCTTCGTCACATCCTCTAATGAATGATATCATTGAGAAGTTGAATTGTCACGACTGGCACGTTAAAGAGATAAGTCTAACACAACAAAGAATTACATCAAATAGATTTATATCTTCTTCAACATACAAAGCAGGATATATTAAAAGTGATTTATTAAAGTCTGAAATAACTCCATTAATTGGCAACCTGAACGAGCGTTATTGTCTCTCCTTTTAAAAGGATTCTCCCTGCAAGGAATAAACTTTAAATGAAATTGCAATACCAACCCAAAGGTTTTTTAGCTCCTGACTTCATATGCCTCTCACAAGCATCAGCCAACACCAGGTTCATGTACTCGTCAAAACCCTATGTAGAGTGGTAAACAACTAATTACTGACGTACAATTATAACTCCTTCAATTCTTAAGTTACATTGTTCATACAGCCAAACCCTCACGCGTGCTTTCTAAGAAGAAGCATTACATATACAGTCGTTTCGATAAAATACCTTTTGCAAGAAATTATAAACAACACCCTGAAGTTACCAATTAACATATCAGAAAGGAACTTACAATGGGAGGTTGGATAGCTTTGTGAGATCTACCTCCTTCCCTGTGCATCGTGCTTAGAAATTCAGACTCAGCGCTAAAGCCACTGACAAAGTCACTTAAAATTCACTACGTTTCAATGTCCAACCTACTCAACATCAGAGCTTTAGAAATAAGAAATAAAATTCGGGAGTTGTTTGGCTCATGGTTGACTGATGATCAATGTTTTATGAGAACTGGAGGTTTTTAGGAGAGTTTCCGGGCTATAGACATTAATGTCTCGGATTATGAACTGTTAAAGTATTGTTTGATATCTACAACGCTCTCGGTACTATCAAAAAACTCAAGAGAGTCTAAACATCTTTGTTAAGAGCTTGTTTAGACTTACTGATTTATCTGCGCACCCTACTCGTTGTTTCTGTACGGTTCTAGGTAATTGCTATTGTTCGACGGGTGTTAGTATAGCAGCTTACGTACGCCTGTCACCCTTCATGGAGGAGCATACGCCGCCCACCAGCACTCTCCATCCAACCCTGTCCTGGTCAATCCATTCCAGTTGCTATTCATCCTTTTCACGTCTGCTTCCGATTCCCGATGCAGTGTGTTCTTTGCCCTTCATCTTAACCGTTTCCCTTCAATATTTCAAGTTAGTGCTTGCCTCGTGATACAGTTTGCTGATTTCCTCAATGTATGTCCTCTATCCACTTCCAGTATCCTTTCCTAATTTCCTCTTCAACTGAAAGCTGGTTTGTTCTCTCTCACAGTAGGCTATTGCTGATGGTATCCGGCCAATAAATATTCAGTATCTTACGTAGACAATTGTTTAGAAATACTTGTACATTTTCGATGATGGTTGTAGTAGTTCTCCACGTTTCAGCTCCATACAGTAGGACTGTCTTGACGTTCGTATTGAATATTGTGACTTTGATATTGGTTGGCAGTTGTTTTGAGTTGCATATGTTCTTCAAATATAGGAATGCTGTCCTTGCTTTGCCAATCCTGGCCTCTACGTCTGGAACAAGTGGGAGGGCATACACAAATAGTAGAGATAGGAAATAGTTATTAACATGTGGTGATGGTGACCGTGATAAATTATGAGACATGCATCAGACACAGCTGATCCTAGGGGAAGATAATAATTCATCGGTGAGTATATGTTTATCAAGTCTCCCATCAAAACCATCCACTGAAGGAGGTGTGATCACTCATGCTGAGAGAGCACTCTAAATTGGGGCGAGCACTTTATGACAAAAAGTGGGAGCATACCTGGATGTGATTATGATGTTGTGGTAACATGGTAATGTTGGAGCGACTTGGCATACTCAATATATTGTGTGGGATTATCAGAACACTTATCCTCCTGTAACTCAATGAAAATAATGTCAGGCGTGGTGGTCTTCCGTCTTAAGACCAATCTTTCATATCAATCACCCGTTTGGCCATATATCTCTGTACTTAGTTTAACAAGTTTCCATCTGTTTTGAAGAGAGGTAGCACGACGTTGTTATGGATGTCAAGATGATGCATTGTGTACTTTTTGAAGAGAGTTAAGAACAACTCTGTGGTGAATGCGCTGACTTGTCTTCTCAAAAGGTGGAAAGTTGCGTTCAACTTCGCTGCATCCCCTAAGCTGTATAAGCTGACGTCTTGGCTCTCTGTAATTACTAGTTACCATGCTCTGAGGAGATGATCAGAAGTGGATATTTATGAAGGGTGTTAGTGATCTGTGTCTGAAACTACAGAATATTCACGACAAAACATTTCGACAGATTAATCTTCTAACCTCTCTTTTTACCGCTAATACCTCTGTTGTTCCTTTCGAAGCTCAAGTGAATCCTTTTCATTTTGATGAACCTTCAGATCTTTTTGTTGCCTAAAAAGATCAGCGCCGCCGAGCCAATTTTACTTCACAGGTAGTTAATAAAGATCACAATAGGAGTGAAATTTGAATCGTTCCTCGTGAAGCTCCTGATCTCGAGATCTTACAACTCGTGAGCACTCTATTTACCTCGATACGAAATATTTTATCCTTTAGATAGTTTTGGAACCAACATAAATGTGGATCAGTGAAACCCGTTTTTTCAGCCTTTGCTATGGGGTGCACATGCAATACTTAACCAAAGTCTTTCATTAAATCGAGCAATATTACGACAACCGGTATCTCATGGGCCCAGCAGATTGTCCAGTTTTCCAATCCTATGAATAAATCGGACGCACAAAACTTGACCATTCTAAACGCGTACTGAGCTTGCTGGAGTATGTCGTTTTCATCCGTTTATTCTCTGATTCTTCAGTTGAGCGGTGCTTCTATCACCTTCGGCAGCACTGGAAGTACTACTACTGATTTGTAATAGGCTAGGGTTTTATATCTTAAGTTTTGAAAATTGGAGATAGACGTGCTTCCAATTCCTTGGAATTTTGTGTGAATCTAGTGACGCCCTAATAGGTCACACATTGGTACGCTAGTAACTTATGTGCACTGTTTCAGGATTGTAGTTTGAATAATGTCACATCCTGATGACTTTCCGGGGTAGGAGGATTCTGGTCTCTTCTGTAGTAACCCGAAAGTTAGTTGTTTATCACCCGACCCTCAACTGGCCATTTTTCCCCTTAGAAGTACAAATCCCCTGGTTCGTAGGCTAACTCTCAGTCATGAATCTGTAGATATATTTAGGGTTGGCTGAAAACAACTCCCATCGCTTCGAACTTTGACATTGCATCAGTTTCTGAATACCATGTAAAAGTTACGGTCAGAGTCCTTCAAGGAGATCTTCCAATTGTGTCAGGTTCCTTGTTTAACCTGTAACAAGCGTTATGCGCCTCGCCTAACTCGGGCTCTTCGCTTACCGATCGTGACATTATCCTATCCCAGTTCAAATGTGTTCTCCAGAAGTGCGTCACCATAGGGCGAGTCGATATAGACAATGATGTGACTTCCGTGTGAGATCTTAGAAAAAAAATGCAAAAACAGGGCATTATTATCACTATCCACAATTATCTTATGGGTACATAAGTGTTGTG